>NC_084706.1:22765646-23072637 GCF_033807575.1 Cydia pomonella | reverse complement strand
ATGCATGTGGTGAGTTGAAGGCTGGTATTCCTTTTATGCCCACCTAAGCTAAGGCATCACAGATGCAACGCACACAAAATGGCTAAAAGTGAATTTTTGTAACTGTACTATCAAGTTCCATTTGCTCATTCTTCACATAATACTGTAAATACATGGTTCAGTAATCAGACGCAAATAGGTTTAGGGCTGAGATAATATTTATTGGCAGGCATTACTGATATCTTACATCTTGATGACACCAGATGATTGTCAAATATTAAACTGATAATGAGATGAAGTTTAGTATTAGAATGATAACAAAGTCATTATAATACAGGAAATATCAAACATGTTCCTAGTTGATTTTAGATTAAACAAAAGATTTCCAATAGCTATACTGTGATCCACATTTATGAAGACCTTAGATCTGAAGAGTCAATATACGGAGAGACACATTATCGTCAAAATTCTGCGCTGTAAGCAGCACTATTTACTCGTGTACCTATTCTTGAAATAGAATGGAAAACAAGAGAATATTTTTTTTTCGGTAAAAAAAACAAGACACAATCAATCAAAATCAATCTTATTTGACAGTTAGTGTTTGACTCAAGAAGGGTGTGGAGTGTCAAGGTCGGCAACGTGCATGTAGCTCCTCTGGAGTTGCAGGCGTACATAGGCTACGGAGACTGCTTACTATCAGGCGGGCCGTTTGCTTGTTTGCCACCAACGTAGTATAAAAAAGTTAGTCGTTAAAATGGATGCAAGTAAAATGTTCCTCGAGATCTCAGGTGCCTATTTCACAACTTTCACCATTGATGCCTGACATTGTCAATTTCGTCGTTACATTTTCTGGTCGAAAATGATGGTGGTGGATTCACTTATTGGACCAGCAATGTACAGTCGCCATCAGAAATATCGGAACGGCCGAGGTGCTCAAACATATCTGAAGATCTACTCTAACGCCTTGACAATAGAAACGTGTTCAGATATTTGTGAGCACCTTGGCCGCTCCGATATATCTGATGGAGACTGCATAACGAATTGTCAGGTCTTTCCGTCTAGCATATCTCCACACAATATATAATATCTATATGTATATATATATACGATGGTTACTTTGTGCCGTCTCATAAGCTTAACTATCTAGTTACGAAAGTTTTTTGTGCTCAAGATAAATATTTCATTAATATATTGACAATGACAATCCTCTTCCAGATCGCCTGGGTCATGATAATAGTCTCCAATCGTGTCGAGGTCCTCCTCACAGCAATCTTCATATCAGGAATCGGTGGTGCTGCTTTCCTGGTCGTCCCTCTCTACGTCAGTGAATTCTGCCAGGAGTCCATCCGAGGCGGCATGACCTCCGGCTCAGTGATTTTCTATGCTGTAGGGATGATCGTATCCTATGCGTTGGGTGGATACGTGGATTATTATCCAATGGTTTATACTTGTCTGTCCATTGCTGTGGTTGGAGTTGTGCTGCTCAGTTTTCTGAAGGAATCTCCGATGTTTTTGATGAAGAGAGGCAGAGAACAGGTACGTATTGTTGATCTTTGTTTAAGCATTATTTTATTCTATTTGAATCGCAACCAGTCGCTTTTTCATGGAGATTTTCGTACTTTTAAGATATTCATGAATACATTCAATCAGGTGGGAATTAGCAGCCACACTAAAAAGAATAATCATTATTAGAATTAGCCGGACTTATCGAGTAATTGAAGAAAGTAATTTAACTTAATAAAGAAATAAATTTTGCTCAATAACACGTAGTTCTCAAGTCTCATTTTTGTGTAAGTAGTAGCATAATAGTTTGTAATGCAAACAATAACAAATAAATTTACTATCGCAAAACCAGTAATTTCTCTCAACTCCAAGTCAAAAGATTTTTTAATTATCTTGATTTCAGGAAGCTGCTAAGTCAATGGCGTTCTACAGAGCTGCAAAAGTGTCTTCAAAGGTGGTTCAACAAGAACTTGAAACCATCCGTCGTGTTCTGGACGCTGCTAAGTTGGATGAGACAGGTAAATTTAGGTTATTACCCATACACATGGATGGTATGCGTAAACAGGCCCCAATGTGAAGGCTAGCTATACTTACCCCGCAGCCACACCTAACCGTATTGACTTTACATTCCTCCTCCTAAGTCGGTCCCTCACTGCTGAAGATTGCTAATTTTCCCTATGGTAGCTCTCCACTTGTCCCTGTCGATTGCTTTTGTGGAAAGCGTTGCACAGTGTGATGTCCATTTGGGCGGATATTTGGTCACACCATCTCCACGGAGTTGGTCCTCTTGGACCTTACATTATTCTACCCGTATTGACATTGACCAAGACAATTTTTGCAAATCCTGATACTTTTTAAAACCTTTTTAAAGAAACAATAGATTTTTTTTTAATTGGTGTGAAACTGATTACAAAAATTGATACCTAGACCAGGAAACAATTACCACTAAAATGCGTGCCACTCAGCATGTGTCAAGGCGGAATGCAACGACGCCGAATTTCATGGCAACTAGAGTACAACTAGAACTTAAATTAACTAATGACTTTACCTTTCCAATCTTTCCAATTACATTTACGTGTCGCCATTAACTCTAGAAATCCATATTTTCTCTTATGTCTGCATGCCTTCTTTTTTATGAACTATGTTATGGCGTTAAATAAATGTATTTTTTTTCTTTCTTTTAATTCATAATCAGACCAACTAGATGATACAAGGGGCGAAGTCGCTTGAATGGTCTGGGTGTAATTTAAGATTGACGGTCGGTAACGCAATGACTTTTTCATATTTGCAGAAATTCCGGCAGAAGAACGAAAACTTCGGTCTAGCGATAAAGTGAAGCCAGCTCAGAAGGTTTCCACCTTACAATTTATTAGTAAGTAACTACCACTTATTAATCATAACGCGTTTGCTATACAAAAGTGAATTAAAAAACTCACCATTTACTCGACTGTAGTCTATCGCGGTAACTACACCATTGGCTTCATCTATGTGCAGGCATCATAAAATTTATTTACCATTATCTAATAACAAAAATGAGTAATATTAAAAATTATAAATAGGTATTGAACAATTCTCTAGATTGCGACAGATACCTATCTAAAGTACCTACTTTAGAACGTGAGTTTTCAAGGGTGGCAGATACTTTTGGTGCATTGTTTTATGCGTTACTATAGATGCTGAAGTGTACTTAATTCTAGACGTCAAAAAGGCACGTTGATATAAGGGGAGATTACTTATACTTTAATATACATCATAGCGTAGACAATGTTAACTAACCAGTCATAAACCTATTTACAAAGAATTAAGGTTTACTTATCTTCAGTTAAGCCGATTGCTGTTAGCACATGTTTCTTCAAATAGCTTATTTATGTTTGCAGAGAAATCCTATCCAACCCGTCGCGCTCTCATGGTAACCATGGTCTTAACCACGGCCTCGGTGTTCCAAGGCCTGGTGGTGGTGCAGGTGTACGCTGAGACGCTCTTCTCCAAGGCTATCCCCACAATGTCCGCTACCATCTCCAGCATCATATTCTCTGTAATCACGCTGGTCTCGGGTTTGGTGGCTGCGTATTTGACGGATGTTGCTGGGAGGAAGGTATAGTGAAGTTATGATATTAATTGTGGTATGAACAAATCTGAGCGATTCTCGAGCAAATTTTTAGTGCTCCATACAAAACTATGTTCTTGTTCTATGTTCTTAACTCTGATTTTTCTACAGAATAAGTCATAACATTAATCACATTGTCTGTTCGCAGCCTCTCATGCTATACTCCTCGCTCGCCTCCGGCGTGTGCTGCGTGCTGCTAGGCTCTCAAATCCACATGAGCTGGGCCCCGCACGCCGTGACCGCCGTAATTATCTACACATTCTGCGTGGTCTACTCGCTCGGATCTGGAACTATCCCCTTTGTGTTGAGCGCTGAAGTGTTCTTACCCGAGGTGAGAAAAAGACAGCTTTTCATGCTGGAACGACGCTATACTTCTGGTTGAACATAACAATTTTCGGTTTTTTGACTATAACTTTTTATTGTCATGACAAACAATCTATGAAATGTAGTAATGATGTTGGGAATCTGTTTAGGGATATCCAACCTAATTTTTACGATTCTTTGTCAACACCATAAAAAGTTATCATAGAAATATTTAAAATTCCATGTTCAACCACAAGCGTCGTTCCAAAATGTGGCCTCGCATGCGCTGCGTGTAACTATCTCTTGTGTTGAGCACCGAGGTGTTCTTACCTGAGGTGAGTAGGAGTAAGAGACAGTCATATATTCAGCCTCTCATGCTGTATTCCTCACTCGCCTGAAGCGTGTGCTGCGTGCTATACTCAGTCTCTCAAGCTGCAAAGTGGATCAACGCCGTCCCTGTATTAGGGGTTGGACATGGAAATTATCTGTTTTTCGATGATAACTTTTGTAGTGTTGACAAATAATCGCAACATTTACGTAGGATAATCCAGGACAGATTACCAAGATCCTGAGGAATTGTATCAACATCATCTAGCTGCGCAAAGTCAGTTTTAATATCATGATCACGATCCCAAAATCACCCGGTATTTTTCTAAATTCTTCCAGGTGAAAGGCATTCTGTCCATGTTGGTGATCGAGTGGACGTGGCTCTGCAGTTTCATCATCCTATTCATCTTCACCCCGCTGGTTGCAGCCATCGGCCTGGGCCAGATCTTCTACGTCTTTGCTGCTGTCTGCTTCGCCAGTTCGGTGTTCACGTACTTCTTCTTGCCGGAGACGAAAGGGTTGCCGGTGGACGTTATTCAAACGCTGTTTGATAAAAAGCGAAACCGTCGTGCGTGATTAAATTATTGTTTTTAAATGTATTTTATTTTATACTTCACCTTTCTTTGATAACTTTTTCATAGACTTTACGTCGGATAGTTACACAAATCTCTGTTTTGACACTTTGCTGGTATCAGTTATCCGCTACCACGACCAGTGTCACCTGTGTCGAAACGCCTGAAATAATAATAATAATAATTCAGCCTATATACGTCCCACTGCTGGGCACAGGCCTCCTCTCATGTGCGAGAGGGCTCGGGCTATAGTCCCCACGCTAGCCCAATGCGGATTGGGGGACTTCACATACACCTTTGAATTTCTTCGCAGATGTATGCAGGTTTCCTCACGATGTTTTCCTTCACCGAAAAGCTAGTGGTAAATATCAAATGATATTTCGTACATAAGTTCCGAAAAACTCATTGGTACGAGCCAGGATTTGAACCCGCGACCTCCGGATTGAAAGTCGGACGTCATATCCACTCGGCCACCACCGCTTTCTGAAATAAAGGCAATAAAAACTTATTCTCGATAGACCCGATAAAATTCTGTTTTAATTAGACCGCCTCTAGCCTATTTGGTATTAGCCCTGTCTACGAGGCAGGAGGTCCCAGGTTCGAATCATGGTAAGGGCAGTTATTGAGAATATATAAGTGGTGTATCTTTAAGGTTCCAAATCAGCATCAAAATAACAAGGAAAGGGATGTGTAATGTGTAAGTCGTGGAAAGTTTTTAAAAGATTTTCTGTGAAGTTGTGGCTCTACAGTTTCATTGAAATTGATTACGTTGAAAAGGTACATTAGGACCTGAGGACGTATTCAGAGGGAATTTTGAAATCATATTGTTTTTTTTCCTTCTTATTAGTTCTTATAGCTGAAGTACTACCGAAGCACTACATGATTTTTTTTAGCATTTACTTAGTATTGATTTGTTTCTTACAATCAATGGCACATATTCAACTGTTACACATTTACAAAAAAAAAGCAAAAAATCAATATAAAAGTGCCTACGTTATGAAAACGTATCTTCAGAAAACAAGCTAATTTACAAATTGCCAGCTATGCAGAAAAAACACTTCAGCAATCGCAGTCAAAACAAAACAATAAATAATTTCCAACCCTTACGTAAACTCGACAATAAAAAATGAGACTAACATGACAACACGAAAATAGGGTGCCATGAAATGCAACCCCCATATTATCGGCGGATTACTCAAAATTAGACTCTAATACCAAAGCAATAAGAATTGCTGTCTTAGCATACGTATCCAGAAGTCGTCAACCCGTTCAGAAAGGTGAGAAACGCAGTTGAAAATCTGAATTTTTATGTCCTTTTGGATTGGAATTGTAGGGTGGCCATGCACTTCAGTCCCGCCGCACTTGCGGGATCAAAACGCGATCGTAATGGCGTGCGTAGGGTGTAGGGTGTCTGCTTTTACGTGCTTTGAGAGGTGGTTACGAGTATGTCTAGGTACTAGTGGGATCTATGTTCCCATTGCTCACGGAGAGACATAATTTAGGTACAGAATCTGGCCTAAGTTCCTATCAACAAGCACTTTTAAATCGTCAAATTTTACAAATATCATCTTAATCAAATATCAGAGCAATTTATTGATGTAGTAATTATTGTTCTCAAAAAACATTGAATTATTATAGATATGGCAAACTTAGTAATGAGAATTTCACAAAAGGATCATCAAACACTAAAATTGTATAAAAATACTAGTCTAGAATTTATGTGAGAATTATATTTATAAAATTATAGAATACTGTTTTCTCTAGGTAGTTACACTACTTACACACTACAATACATATCGCCTGATTCTACGCCGAGGAATATTGACGAGTCAATCATATCAATAACATCAATAACCTTAGCCCTTTATATATCGTGTCATTCACAAAGACGCGTGTTGTGATGTTATTAGTTATTAAAAGTTCGATTTGACAAATCTGCGCGTCAACGTGGATGACACAAACTATATTTTTCTCATATCAGAATAAAAAAAAATATCCACCAGTTCAGTTCGTAGCTGACCATACGAGTAATAACTGTTGGTAAGAACCAGTAAGAACCAACAGCCTCAGTTAACCTTTTAGACGCCAATGACGAATATATCCGCACGGTAGGTCCAACCACGTAGTGATTATATGCTCTTTGGGTCCAACGCCAAAGACAGATTAATCCGTCACGGACCACAGAGCCATAAACCTACGTGCATATGCATAAAATTCAATTTTAGTTTTGACACTTCGGTGACGTGGCGTCCGAGTGACAGCTTTTGTGTTTGACACGGCGTCGAAAAGGTTAAAGAGAATGTCTGTTCACCATAACTATGTTGGTCCAAGGGTTCTAGCCAAAATGATAATCGTTGATTATAGAAAACGCAAATCGATACTTAAATATTATATAGAAATAGTCACGTGAGTCTTGGCTAGAACCCCTGATATCGTTAGAGATCATTTAATACTGGATCGTTATAGTTGAACTCTTCCTACACTATTGGAATGAATACCAGGTGAAAATGGCTTGCAACTCTGCCTTGTGGAGTACCTTCACCAATCTTGGCACGTACGTGTTGCTGACGTCTCTATATGTAGCGGTGTTTCAATGTCCTGATTTTTTGTTGGTACGAGGTCCTAGCAAGAGTTTTAGTCTGCTTTTGCAGGTATTTGTCGGAAAATCACTATATAAGAGTAATGTAATGAAAATAAGGTTAAGTTTACACATAAATTGAGCCTTCTTTTAGTTTTTTTAAAGATATACGAGGCAAACGAGCAGGCGGAAGCTTGATGCTTTATAAATATGTTTACAGAAAATATTTATTTTAAGTACTTAAATAGTCTTTATTGCTCCAATAACAATATATTTTACATGTAAATTGTAAAATTACAATGAATATTTAGAAGAAAATTGTAAGTAGGTATCAACAGGCAGTCTTATCACTCGAAAGCGACCTCTTCCAGACAGCCTTCTGAACTCATATATCAAAAGTGAACACGTAGTGCAAGGAGCTAAAAATAGAGCTAAATATATTATCACTATCACACAGCACATACAATCATACATTAATACAATATATCTTTTATTTTACTTGATATAAATCGATACAAATCTTTTCCATCTCGTCGACTGTCTTCTTCCTCGCATTGTCCCGGCATTTGGCCACGGCTCATGGGTGCTTGGGGTTCAAGCGGACACTATACTAATCCCAAGATTAGGCGTAGGCACTAGTTTTTACGAAAGCGACTGCCATCTGACCTTCCAACCCAGATGGTAAACTAGGTCTTGTTGGGATTAGTCTGGTTTCCTCACGATGTTTTCCTTCACCGAAAAGCGACTGATAAATATCAAATGATATTTCATACATAAGTTCCGAAAACTCATTGGTACGAGCCGGGGTTTGAAACTGCGGCCTCCGGATTGCAAGTCGCACGCTCTTATCCCTACGTCACCAGCGCTTCCTACTCGTCAACTGTCATGGTTGAATCAAGATTTCGTATATCAAACTATAATTGCGTACTTTTCATCAATGGGCTCCCAACTCAAGTTTAATATTCATTTTGATACGCTGTAGTCAACTATAATAAAAAAAATACCAATCACGTGCCGCCGCATTCTCATAAAAAACTAATCAGGGGACGAGCGGGCGGGTGCTCGCGCGTTTATGTCTTTTGTACTGCATTTTTGTCTACTGAGATTTACCAATTTTCATTAAGTGTGTAGGTTTTATAGTGAAAAAAGTATTAATTTAGACGACTCGTAGAAAAAGTATTGTATACAATAATAATATAATCAAGCTTCTCTATTATATCACGATTGTATAAAATACTATTCGTTTTCTTTCCTTGGTGCGTAAATAGTTAGCGCGTTGCACAACTGCAGCACTATGTAATGCTGCAGCAGGTTGAATCCGAAAGTCACCTTTAATGTAAGGCCTGAGTGGACGCTTGAAGCGGAGCGTTCGGCGGGGCGTGCAGCGTGGCGTCGGGCTTGCAAGCGATGTGAGCAGCGTCACAAAATAAAAAATAAACAGAAGGTCCGTTCTCGCCATTCTGGAAAATACATACCTAAACTTGCCCGACTCACTAGGGTTGCTTCTGTATTCATTTCGAAATTTAAAAAGGTAATAAGTTTACAGACATACATACATCGATTCGTTTATAGATACATCTTATCATGTTTGACATTCCTTAGAGACTGCATTTTGACGTACATGACAGTAGGTACCTACGTAGCAGCGGGGACGTCAAGTGAGCAACGCGCGCACAGCCCGACTAAGCTCTGCCCGAGAGTGCCCGAGAACGCCTGTAAATGTAACGTCTGTGTGCGTAAATGTCACGTCTGTGTGCGTGCGGCGAAAATGGCACTTTGCACTGAGCGGACTCTACTCCGGTGCGCGTCGCCGCTATTTACTTTGTGGCAGCGTGCACTAAGGCCTATACGTTTGCATTTCTTTAACATACACGCTGCACGGCCCGCCCCGCTACACGCCAAACTCTAGCGTCCACTCAGGCCTTATCCTAAGAAAGTGTTCAAATAACTTTGAATACTACGCCCTGTTAGATTATTTGCTGCTG
Organism: Cydia pomonella; assembly: GCF_033807575.1. Lineage (NCBI taxonomy): Eukaryota > Metazoa > Arthropoda > Insecta > Lepidoptera > Tortricidae > Cydia > Cydia pomonella. The sequence continues at coordinate 23,063,283 of NC_084706.1, read as the reverse complement.
GGGCCCATTTCTAAAACGTCATTAGTCTAATATTATTAGTGTGTTGCCATGGTAACCCAAACCCATACGATTTGACAGTTCGTGGATAAATAATATTAGTCTAATACCGTTCAAGAAATGGGCCCCTGGTCGTAGTGCAGGTTCATAAATACAACAATATCACGAACAAATTATCGCAGCAATTTATTTGCACTTAACTGTGTGTACAGTAATCAGTTATGATTATGAAACACTTATTTTGCCGACCGACCACGCGATGCTTAACTATAATAATGATTTTTATTATTCTGCCATTAACTATGAAGTAATAGATTACTATTACTATGAACTATGTCATCGTTATGTAATCAGAATATGTGAGTAAGTACCTATAGATCGTGTCATTCACGAAGACGCATGACTTGACTCTTATTGTCATGTTATTAAAGGTTAGATTTGACAAATCTGCGCGTCATCGTGGAGGACACGAACTGTACGTTTGTATATCTATAGGAAGAATGGCTTTGCGATCCTAACGATATTAACGGTACTTTTCTATGAAATTCTATTTCGGGAGAAAACGGTTTACACTAACTTAATCTTAACAAATCACTTTGATTTTCATGTCGATCGCTTTAGCATAATATATTTTAGGTTTGTAGTTTTATCAAAAAAAAAAGAAAGATTTTTTTTGTATTGCAAATTTCGAAAAAAAAGGGAAATCTATAAACCTAGTTTTTCATTGTGTCAATATACTAAAAAATCACGGAGAATGGAATATATTTAGAAGTGGGAAAACATTGTCTCTTTTTGTAACTGTACTGGTTAAGGTGATGTTCGGATGTCAGCTGCATCTGCATTACTGTGGCAGAGTCGTTGTTGCCGCCACTGTACATAACATAAAATTAAATTGTAACGTTAGGTAAAAACACACACACACACACACACACGCACACACGCACGCGCACACACACGCACGCACGCACGCACGCACGCACACACACACACACACACACACACACACACACACACACACACACACACACACACACACACACACACACACACACTTTTTAAGTTATACATAAGTAATTAAATAAATAAATAGTTACACACAACCACTGTTTATTATGGAGGAGCGGGACTTCCTGACACAGGTATTTCTTACCTACTAGGAAGACCCAACCGCACCAAACCTTGTGTACTCAAAATTTATGAAAGAAATCATTTCCATTTTCACATTAATTTTTTTTTTTCAATATTACGAGCTCTTTCGGTCCTAATTGAAGAAAAACTTTCGTATGTCCGGATGTCCTCCTCTACAGGTCGCAATTCTTAATCCATTCTCGTGAGATTTGGCGAATACTTTAAATATATTATGCCCACATATTAAAATGTATTAAACTGGGTCACTCTCGTATTTTAAGCATATAACAACAAATGCAACAAATGCGACAGTTACAAATGTTTGTCTTTGTCGGTTCACCAATGCGTACTCCGAAACGTGTCTAGCAATCGTCGCCTAAATACGTGAGTGACCATGTTTAATATATTTAATATGCCTGTGCCTCATAGGAGTTTTGTTATTTACCTTTTGAACGCCAAGAACACCTAAAGTCGTCGTTACTAGTGCCAAGGACAACTATAGGTGTTACGGCGGACGCTGTCAAAGTAACCTTCACACTTTCAAGTCAGGTATACATTAGCTCCCTTGCGCCCGGCAGCTTGGCGTTTGAGTGACGTTTGTGTTTATGACATAAAGCGTTCAAAAGGTCAAAATGTCCTACATGAAGCTAACAGCCTCGAGTTTTGTTCTGAGCCGAATGCCCCAGTTTGTAACAGCGATAGTGATCGTCGAAATGCGTTACATTTATCTCAATTAATTATAAGTAAACGTATTATTTAAGTTAAATTATCACGCCATTCGCAGCAGTTTACACTTTTAAGGTAATATAGTGGCGTGTACACAATATTTTATATTTTAAAGATACAAACAGCAACTCTAAACTGTCCATCGGTCAATTGATGTAAACTATATACTGTATTTTACTTTTATATGATGGAAATGCTGAATTTCATTTTAGTATCTTAAATTTGTTTTTTAACAAATACTGCATTTTTAGTAAAACTTCTATTAAGGTATTTACCATCTAAACTTCCGATTCCAATATAGTTTGCAACAGTGAAACTTTACATGGTAAATCTAAGTTATACTAGGTATTTGTAATATATGTTATCATGTAAAAAAGGTTTTAATGTTTGTGAGTTGCGTTAGGTAATTTTATTTACAACTTTAAGAAAAAATAAATTATTTTATTAATTATAAATTAAAATAGATGTCATATACCAAAAAAAAAAACTTCTCGCTTTATAATAATTTTGTAAGGAATTCATATAGGAGGTATATCCTGTCCGATTTCTAAGATCAAGTTCGCCATACATTTATTATGGCGTACTTGATCTTAGAGAAACGTACAGACAAAATACGTACTATTCGCCCTGTGTAACGCCCGAGTAGACGCTCGAGTTGGGCGTGCAGCGGAGCGGGGCGTGTGGCGTGCATGTGAAACAAATGCAAACGTAATAGGAGCAGCCTTAGTGCACGCTGCTCACATCACTAGTGAGCCCGACGCCTCGCTGCACGCCCCGCCGAACGCTCCGCTTTGAGCGTCCACTCAGGCACACACTAAGAGATAGATGGTCAAAAATGCCTAGTCTTTCTAAGATTACAGATACTCGAGAAATTGGGACAGATACCGACGGGGTAGCGTAGAGGTCAAGGACGTTAGATTAGGGCCAGGGCCAGTTCGAATCTGGCCTCCGCCGCTGGAGGGCTTTGACGCTTTCTTTAGTATGACAACTTTTTCAGTTTAATTTTAAGTTTGAGCGTACTCTGGACTGTGTACTCGCCCTTATTCTATATTTCTCTAGCATTACGCAAGGCAATATAAATCGCAGTAAGAACAGCTTCATTATCGGCTACATATCACCACGGTGCGCTATTACACGCATTCATTTCACTGATAAAGCTTTGGACAACCTATTTTAGTATCTATTTTAATCCTTAGCTATTTAAAGCCTTTATAGGTTCGGTTTCGGCCAAAAACTGCCGAACTTTTTGAAAACAAATGAGAATCAGACATGTTCTCATTATTCTCTTTGATTTTAGGCAACTACTGAATCATTAGAGTCCCAAGCCAATTCCAACAATACATATTGTTGGACTAAGAAAAATAATAAGGATAGAAGTCAAAGGGCGTTCTAAAAGTTTTAATCATGTGTCGAAAGATGGCAGACTACAAAGTTTTTTTGACAATCCACCTCCATCTCAAATTCTCTTTGCTAAAATGTAAATGACCATGTTAACCTAACCTAACTTCAATATTCGCACCAGAGTAAATACAATTAATGTCTGTAGACTTTACAAATATTCCTGATTTAAGTAACCTGTTAATACCTGGCAGATAATGAAGTAATTTATTACCAGATATAATTAATAGCGGCCATTAAATTGGAAAACGTAATAAAACGGCAAAATAGCTATTTTATTGTCGACCCAATACCAAAGCTATAAAGTTTATTATTATTATCCTATAAAAGGGAATGTTTTTTTTTATAATGACGATTTAATTGGCATGACCAAAATAAATACTCTAAAAAGTTAATCTCCACGTTAAAATATATATATATATATATATATATATAACAGATCGACCTAGCCCCAAAAATAAGCAAAGCTTGTACTATGGGTACTAAGCGATGATCTACATACGTATATAGATAAATACATACTTATATACATAGAAAACACTCATGACTCGGGAACAAATATCTGTGTTCATCACACAAATAAATCTTACCTGGATTCGATCCCAGGACCATCGGCTTCATAGGCAGTCACATTAGGCCAGACAGGTCATCAATTGACAATGCTTCTTAAAAGTCACACGAATACGCATCCAAAAACGCCGCTCCCATATAATGTTAAGAGGAAAGGGGACGATCGATTCTCCGTACTCTTAGTCCTCATTTTCTCCCTGGATATTGACAGTCGTTTTTTAATTTTAATAAAAGTTAGTAGCGAAAAACAGGTTTCATACACATTTTAAATGCCCCTAATTATTATTATATTTAATAAAAATTAATGGGCATAGCTATGATCAAAACACATCAAATTGTGTAAAAATATTTTTAAAAATGTCCAAATCCAGAGAGAAAATGGGGAATAAGTTTGTATGGAAAGGCGGTTTCGGGGCGATCGTCCCCTTTCATCTTAAGCTCTCATTTTGAATATTGCTTAAATGACATGAAACTTGGCATGAACATTTACCTAAAATACTTTATATCTGTCTGATAATAGAGCGAGAAGAAGTTTTACGTTCTAATTTCTTTGCATTACAATTCTAGCAACGGAAACTTGTAATAGACATATCCTCTACACGATGGCCCAGCGCTGGACCAGCGAGATGGCCATGCAATGGTTGAGAGCACGCTCTATGGAATGGGCCACGTGTAGACACACGCATCATGGCTGGCCGATTATTGATGTGCGGACGAAAAACCGTCACCACGGCCATCCCATCGCCATCCCGCCGTGCCACACCACTACCTTCTCTACACGTGGGTCCATCTTAGTGGGCTAGTATGATGGATGTAGAGTTCGTGTCATCGTTTATGTCAAATATCATGTTATTTCATAATGTCGTTTTAAAATGAGAGCATAACTAAGATTGTATGGCGGCGGCTATGTTAGGGTTAGTTTTTGTTAGTAGCACACAGGCAAACAAACAAACACACTACACATAAACTACTATAAATAGATACATATTGTCATGGGACATACTAAAACCAAACCATATCGCTGTAAGAACGTAATTGTAGAAAAATTGTTAAAGTTGGCAGGTGGTACTGGTGGTAGCGACCTGGCGACCCTTAAATGTTAATCCAATATTTTCGAATTAATTACTAATTTACTACTTTTAGTAGGTAGAATGATGGGGTGAGAGTTAAAAAAAACTTTTATTTCTGAATCATCCGACTGTACAGTATATCTACCTACACTCCTTTTTTGAAAAACCCCTTATCTACTGTAGTCCCTCAAGACCTCGGCAGCAAATTAAAAACTAACCAACCACTGCTGTCATGCTGTGAAACGTTATTAGGAACGTACGTCCATATTAGTACACAGGCCCAATTAAGACATTTCTAAGTATCTCCCAATTAGTATTGATGAAGCCTTATATCCATTTATAGATAATATAAACTTAGATACACAGAAGGGCATTTCTATTCAAATAGAGAAACGCTTGAAGTCTCATTGAGTACAGTATAGATGCATTCATTGTCGTATATGTAAGAAGGCAATAAGAATGGGGCCAGTACAGCGGTGTCACGCACACGAATTTGAGCCAATCGTGCAGTGTAATGGCTCCTCTATATGATGGGCCATCATACTGGCCCACTTAGATGGGCCAGCGTGTAGAGAGGGTAGTGATGTCGGATGGCTTATGGCGCGGCGGGATGGCGATGGGATGACCACGGTGTCGGTTGTTCGTCCGCACATTAAAGGTAGTGGGCCAGCGATAATGCGTACGCATCTACACGTGGCCCACTCCATAGTGCGTGCTCTCAACCATCGCATGGCCATCTCGCTGGCCCAGAGCCATTAACACCACAACGCGTTTGGTTGATGAGTTCGTATTACGCGCGGGATTGGTCGCAACTAGTTGCGTTTGACTGCACAATTGGCTCGAATTCGCGAGTGACACCACTGAACTAGCATCATTTGTAGTGCCCGTAAGGTCCGTCCGTAGATGATGCAATAGTATTTATGGTATCGGATAAAGAAACCGTTCGGATTCAATCTACTCTTAGTATTTTCATTAAAAAATATTTTCTACAATGTGGTTCAGTGAAGGGGGGACCCTTCACTAAACCAAGGGGGGGTCGGAAAAGCAGTGTGCACGGTCTTTTAGTAATGAAGCTTATGCCGAGCCGAGCGCGTAATTGTTAAATTGTTATTTTGATATATTTAGTGACATTTGTTATTTTTGTGTTGAAATAAATAATTCATTGTTCTTATTCTTATTCAAACTATACCACTGCAGCAGTAATGCTGCGTGACATTGCTGCCGACACCATTGCTGCAGGCGGCGAAAAAAAGGTAAATTTATTGTAAAAAATAGACGATTTTGTCGCTGACTGTAAATTATTTCCAAAATCTGTAAATGTCGATCGTATTTAATTTAAAGGGGCCCACTGAATAACAGTCCGCCGGACGGTATCGGTCTGTCAGTTTTTCAGAACTGTCAATTTTTTGTTCTAACCGACAGGCCGCCAGTTAATCCCTTAAAAGTTTGAGAAGGTCTCCATAGACCATTTTCAGCATAGGAGTTTGTAGGTATGCAAAGGTTAGCACCTTTCTATCTAATAGTATTGCTGAGTAAAAGTGCGTTTAACGAACTTTGCGCGACCGTACTTGTAGGCCATTTTAGTTTAATTATACCTAAATGTTGTTTTAAAGTAAGGACGTTAAGCACGAAGAATTTTGTACATTGACCCGCCATTTTCCATCTCTATCGCACGCACATAATCATATTGCTGTCTTGCCGATGATGCAGCAGTAATGCCATCGTGCGAGCGGGACATCCATTTCCTGCTGGGGAACGCGGAAGCTTCAAATTACATCTCATTTTGTTCCTAACCTGTTGTAAGCCATTCTGTTAAACCTGGATCACTTGCTTAATAGATGATACAAGAAAACTGGAATAAGGTTCACTGGAAGAGATCCCTCATAGGGCGAACTTATGTTCGCTTTTCTACTTTCAATCTGCTGTAACTTATCCTTTTTTTAGGGTTCCGTAGCCAAATGGCATAAAACGGAACCCTTATAGTTTCGCCATGTCCGTCTGTCTGTCTGTCTGTCTGTCTGTCTGTCTGTCTGTCTGTCTGTCTGTCTGTCTGTCTGTCTGTCCGAGGCTTTGCTCCGTGGTCGTTAGTGCTAGAAAGCTGAAATTTGGCATGGATATATAAATCAATAAAGCCGACAAAGTCGTACAATAAAATCTAAAAATTTAACTTTTTTTAGGGTACCTCCCCTACACGTAAAGTGGGGGTGAATTTTTTTTTTTGCTTCAACCCTAGAGTGTGGGGTATCGTTGGAAAGGTCTTTCAAAACTAATAGGGGTTTTCAAGAAACATTTTTTGATAAAGTGAATATATTCGGAGATAATCGCTCCGAAAGAAAAAAAAAATGTGTCCCCCCCCCTCTAACTTTTGAACCATAGGTCCAAAAAATTTGAAAAAAATCGTGGAAGTAGAGCTTAAGAAAGACATTAAATGAAAACTATAGCGGACATGATCAGTTAAGCTGTTTTTGAGGTATCGCAAAAAGTTTTCCCTTCATAGTAAAAAGACTTACTTTAATTAGGTACTGATTATGCAAATTTGCCTATTTGTTTAACTCGGGTGAAAGGTACCATTTACTACACTTTAAGCTCCAGTTTAGCTTATTGTGACGGAAGAGTAACTACGGAACCCTACACTGAGCGTGGCCCGACATGCTCTTGGCCGGTTATTTACAATAAAGTTACAACTCACCAAATGTTCCCATGGTCACTGGTGTGGTATGTCAATTAAAATAAGCAACTAGTGCCTACGCCAATTCTGGGGATTATTTGTCGAGCGGACCCCAAGCTCCCAAGAGCCGTGGCAAATGCTGGGACAGCACATGGAAGAAAAAGATTTAAGATCAGACTGCATTATTAGCATTCTAAAACTAAAATTAGCATGAGCATAGCAATAGCATAATAAATATAGTCTGGGACGGACTGAAAACCGGCGCCGGGCATCTCAGCCCAGCACACGCTAAGACTGGATTTGCCTAATATGGCAAATATGGCCCTTTGATCATTTGTATTTTTTTTTCTCTATTATGTTTTTCTTCTTATGTACCTGTATTTGATGAGATGACGGGTGACAGAAAAAATTGGAAGAAAAAGACATGCTGCGCCGACCCCAAATGAATGGGATAAGGCCAAGCGAATGATGATGTAACTGTATTTAATATATGGCAAAAAAAAAAATCTTATCTTTATTTTTTAACGCGGAGCCTAGGAAGTAGTCTGTGGTGCAACGTGATCCTAGTGGTCGCTGATTATTACGTAATTTCATACTGCGTTTATGCGAAAATGGAGATGCGTAAATTGTGATGTAACTGCTTGTAATATGGAAAGAGTAATGACGGTTGGAGTTCGGACAATAAGTACATTGTGCAATAAAGGGGTAAGTGAAATTTTGAAAACCAGGTCTTTAGATGCACGATAGCCGCAGATTGGAGTACATTAAAGACCCGAGTATGCAATATTATTACCCTCAGAATTACACACAATGTTTTTCTTTACACTTGCGAAGAAAAAAACTAAATTGTTAGTGAAATAATAAATAAGATGGCGTTTCAAACATTCGTCCGCCATATTGTCATTCTTTGACAGGTTAGGTTAGGTAAGGCATCGAAGGCACAGAACTATCCGGCATTCAGCCACAATTGAAGATTGTGTAAAAATATTTAAAACTACTATTAAATTAATCATGTTAAATATTCATCAAGATAAACAATAAAAATAAATTATAAACGTGAGTATTTTAAAAGTAAACTCATTTATACCTACTTAGTTCGTACGAATTAGACACAATTAAAAAAAACATTTTTTCTTCACAATCCCTAACTCCCGCGGGAACATTACATGCCTTTGTCCTTCAATACCTGCATGAAATAAGATCTTTTTCAAACAAGCATGATGAAAAATAAATAAAAATATCGCGATAAATTAAACCAGATATTGAATTTATCCGTGAAATCATTAATTAAGAAGTTTTAATTAAGTTACACTTAATTATGATATAAATTACATAATTCATTTTTGAAAATTTACCGAGCAGCAAAGTACTGCAGACATTACGAGATACGATATTATATAGTAACTGCCAACAAGCGTTTACCGTTAGTTTAAAAAGCTCATAACTTGCATTGTATTTCGAAGCAAAATTCATCTCAATATACTTCTTAAGTATACTAACCACCCTTTTAAATATTCGCTCGTATTGAGTTACACGATGTATAAAGTTATACTTTACATGGAGTTTACTCCTTAAGAATTGATTTTTCTCATATACATCTAAGCCAGGATATGAAAATTTAGGGGAGTAAAATCAAACGTTACGTTACGTACGTTTCGTGGATATCCCCTACCTCCATGGAACATTGAACTATAACTCAATGGCATGGAAACACCTAGAGCTTACTGCGGACTCCAAAGTAAGATGCGTGAAGCGCTTTAGCAGGGGTGCGAATCTGTTTCTTTTGGCTCCCCTGCACGACGGCCCAGCGCTGGACTAGCGAGATGGCCGTGCGATAGTTGAGAGAACTACGTGAAGATGCATACGCACCATCGCTGGCCCACTACGCGAACGTTTTAAGAACTATATTGTAAACTAATAAAACCGGTTTATTCGACGTAAACTTAGACACCGACATAGGAAGAATCCGGTTTTTATTGTTCTAATCCGGTTAATTTCACAAGAACTGTTCTCATAAAAACTGGTTTAAAATTTCGTTTAAAAACGGTTTTTCGAGGGAAACCGAAATTAAAAGGTTTTATGCCAAGTGCATGATAACGGTTTGGAAATTTAACCGGTTTCCGAGCCTTGGATTTTTCCACCAATCATCGTGAGCGATATTCAAGGTCATATCAAAATAACATCAAAACCGTAACAAAATTTTAAATCTGAATCCTTGTCTTAGTAATATAATAATTTAATCGTAAACACACAAAACAAATTGTATAATATTACAAACAGAAAATATAAAGTGCCACGAAATGGCCTCATCTCAGCATGTTGCTGGTGGCTTCCAGCGCTGATCTTCCGATGAGACATCAAGTAAGAAGAATCACGAAAGGTAACATAAAAGAAGAAGAAAGATATAAACTAACATAGAGTGATGCTGAAAGACAGAAAATAACGTAGGTGTAACTTAGGGGCATGGCAGACTGCGTCCGATTCACACGTCGCTCCGACGTGTCTCGCTCAAACTTCGGAGCGACGTGCCAATCGGACGCAGTGTGCTTTATCTTTTACGTAAGCGTCCCGGGCACGTGTCGTCTCGGACTCGATCGAACTCGGCTGGTTGTAAGTCCTTAAATGGCTAAGCCGTCTTTAGCAGTTATATGTACAGGTTGATTCAGGAGACGTGAGCAGGGTCGCTAGCTCTCTTTGGATGCAGTAAATCTTCGGCATTTTTGCCACGGGTCATGGGAGCCTGGGGTCAATATGACAACTAATCCCAAGATTCGGCGTAGGCACTAGTTTTTACGAAAGCGACTGCCATCTGACCTTTGGAAGGTAACCCAGGGGGTAAACTAGGCCTTGTTGGGATTAGTCCGGTTACCTCACTATGTTTTCCTTCACCGAAAAGCGACTGGTGAATATCAAATGATATTTCGTACATAAGTTCCGAAAAACTCATTGGTACGAGCCGGGGTTTGAACCCGCGACCTCCGGATTGCAAGTCTCAAGTGCTTACAGCTAGGCCACCAGCGCTTTTCGGATTCAGTAAATAATGAACTAAGTAATATTAATGTTAGTGAGATTGATCTTGATTTTTTTAAGTGTTGAAAACAAAAAAGCTATTTAGACTTTAGATATACTTATTTATTTATTTTAAACTTTATTTCACAAAAAAGAGAGTACAAAAGGCGGACTTAATGCCACTAGGCATTCTTTACCAGTCAACCATAAGGCAAAAAAGAAAAGCTTCAAGATGCACCCACCCTTTCGACAGCTTCTTCAACGAAGCTTTCTTAGAAGTGAGAAATAATCAAAAAACCAAAACAAAAAACTTTTGTGCGAAGTAAAATTTATAAATAAATACTTTAGTACGTTTAATTATACCTTATGACTATAAGTGCACTAAATATATACATATATATGAACAAATAAGGATAAATACATATAAGTACATACAATTGCACGTGCGTTATACTTCACTCAAGTGTGAGCTCACGTGAACTCGGCTCATGAGCACTGAGACATGAAAATTGCTTCTAAATATGCGTAATGTTATTTTGATTCCTTTTTTATACATAAATTACTCAAAAAAGCAATTCAATAACAATGATATCCCGGACATTTTTTTATACTACGTCGGTGGCAAACAAGCATACGGCCCGCCTGATGGTAAGCAGTCTCCGTAGCCTAATGTACGCTATGGATGTATATATGTATGTGTATGTGTGTGTGTGTGTGTGTGTGTGTGTGTGTGTGTGTGTGTGTGTATGTGTGTGAGTGCGCGCGCGCGTGTGTGTGTGTGTGTGTGTGCGTGTGCGTACGTGTGTGTGTATGTATGTATGTATGTATGTACATGCACGGTCTTCCGCTCAGTCTGCCCAGTCTGTCAGTGAGGAAAAAAAGGAATCCATGTGTTGGCTCAAAAATAATATTACGCATATTTAGAAGAAATTTTTGTGTTTATAGCTTTATGCTAACATAGTTCTACAGTTTTAACGGGGCCTTTTAGTTTAGACCTATGTTTGTGATTCGCGCTGGGCCCCCACGGCCTAAAAAGAGCTACAATTTTTCAAAAACTGCTGGTAGAACACACCGCACCTTAAAACGAAAGCCCTTTCCATACAAACCTAGGCCCCATTTATTTCTCTGGATATTAACATAATTGGAAATATTTTTACAAAATTTGCTATGTTTCAATCATAGCTATGCCCAACCGTGTGATTTTTTTCAAATTTTTCAATATAATCAAAGTTATGAGCATTTAAAAATTTATTAGAAACCTGTTTTTCGCTCCTAACTTTTATAATAAATATAAAAACGAAAAAATCAAACGGTCGGGCATAGCTACGACTAAAGTCATTGACGTATTAATCGAAGACCATGCGAAAGAAATATGTCAAAATATATGCTGAGAGGTATGCGTGACAGACAAGAAGATGCCTAACACCTTCCCTGTTTCGATCTGTAATTAACTATGTATTATTTGGTCTGTGTAGTATAAGGTCTGTTTGTTATCACTTAAGCTTATGCATATTAATATGTGACTGTTTGTTTCCTAAATAAACTTTTAAAAAAATATGCCGAAATGAGACTGGGAGCAAAACTCATGCTCAAACCGTTCGAGCATTACTTTAGTGGGGCCATTTTATTCGGCTGATTGTGTATCCAGTTAATTATACTTACATCAATGACTAAAATACATAAAATTCTGTAAAAATATTTTCGATAATGTCAATATCCAGGGAGGAAAATGAGGATTACGTTTATATAAACAATCGATCGTCCTCTTTGCTCTTAACTACAATGTTGAACAATTACTGTGTGTTGGCTTGATCTTGCTCACGTCTTCTGAATCACCCTGTATAAAACATTGCTATGTAGAGCAAAAAGTTTCTTCCACAAAAAGGCAATGTTGGAAAAACTTGTCCGCGCGTTCTGTTTTTGCGAATCTACAAATGGCAGTGAGCAATCGAGTCAACAGCCTCGCCTTATCTAGGGATTAATGTTCCTCTAGGGCTCCTCTACACGATGGCCTAGCGTAGGCCAGTCTAAGGGACGCAGCTATGCGGTGAAATGAGATAGCAATATCACTTGCTCCCTCTAACGCATAAATGCGCCCCTAGGACTGGCCTACGCTGGGCCATCGTGTAGAGGAGCCATAAGAGGAGTCGTAACGCCAGGCAATGAGAGCTACAGCGTTTAATTTCGCCGCTAGGGGCGCTAGTGTAGACGGAGGTCTTTCAAATACAAATACAAATAATTTATTTATAGCGCCAAGTTACATGTCATGTGCATGATGGTTTTCATATCATTAGGTAATTAATTAATTTTATTCAATTTAATTATTACACATTTAATTTAAGTATCTATGCTTTATACAAGTGACTAGATTATAGTAAATGAATAATATTTATATGTTAGGCAGATCAAAGAATTCGTCTATGGAATAGAATGTATTGCTAAGAAGCCACTTGCGCAATTTCAACTTAAAGGCCACCGCAGAAGCTGCATCCTTTTTTATTTCATCCGGTATTCTGTTGTACACTGCCGAGCTCAAAATGTCAAATATAATTTTTGGGGTTTGCAAGTTTTTTATCGCGAATTTTTACTCCTTACTCCTTAGTTAATACTCGTAGTAGTGGAAAATCTTTTTGCATCTTTGATTAATCATGGTAAACATTAGATATAGTTAATAAATGTTAGTGGTTTAAAAAAAGCGCCAACTAAAATACATGCAAAATTAATCAGGTTGAAAAAACGGCAAATTTAGACGTTAAAATGAGTTTATTAGTATTGATTTTTGTAAAAGCTTGTAGATTTTTGAGATCTGTTTTTCTGGACCTACATCTACAGTGGCGCCAACGGGCACAAAAACGGTAGCCCTCATTAGAAGGAAACAAAATATATGGCGCGACGCGCGCAACATGCGACGGAAGATTTGGCCATCGCGCGAGTTTTTACCTTTTATCACTCTGAAAACATACTTATGTTTAATACAAACATAATTTTGCTTGTTATCTCCCTCGGCTATATCACTAGCAATTTTATACTAAAATATACCTACTGATATTTAATTGAAAATAAATGAAAATTAGACATGTTTTAGTGATATTTTTCTATCGAGTCCACTTTAACATTTTAAGATTTTGCTTGGAGTCTGCCTTCGAAAATCGGTGTGAATTATTTCATGGCGTTTGCCCCAGATTAAAACGAGTAAAAATTCAACATTAAAACTAAAAAAATTGCGTTAGCCTCCTCTTAACTGTAATATTTTGATTGCGACAACATTGCTGCATACTGCATTGCTTCGTGAAAAAGTCAAAAATTTCAAAATCTAATTACTAGATCAAGTGGGGTATCTCTTGAAAGAGTTTGTTTGACATTACAAAACATTTTAATTTAATTTACAATAAAAAATATAAAAAATATTTGAAGGTAATAAAAAATTAATCTCCCCTTTAAATTAATTTAAAAACCTTAAAATTAATCCTTCATCTTCGAAGTTTACTATATGTTTTTTAGGGTTCCGTAGCCAAATGGCAAAAAACGGAACCCTTATAGATTCGTCATGTCCGTCTGTCTGTCCGATTCTGTCACAGCCACTTTTTTCCGAAACTATAAAAGCTATACTGTTCAAACTTGGTAAGTAGATGTATTCTATGAACCGCATTATGATGTTCACACAAAAATAGAAAAAAAACAATAAATTTTGGGGGTTCCCCATACTTAGAACTGAAACTCAAAAAATCTTTTTTCATCAAACTCATACGTGTGGGGTATCTATGGATAGGTCTTTAAAAATGATATTGAGGTTTCTAATATCATTTTTTTCTAAACTGAAAAGTTTGCGCGAGAGACACTTCCAAAGTGGTAAAAAGTGTGTCCCCCCCCCCGTAACTTCTAAAATAACAGAATGAAAAATCTAAAAAAAATATATGATATACATTGCCATGCAAACTTCCACCGAAAATTGGTTCGAACGAGATCTAGTAAGTAGTTTTTTTTTAATACGTCATAAAAATTAAAAAAAAAAAAATTTTTCATCAAACCCATACGTGTGGGGTATCTATGGATAGGTCTTCAAAAATGATATTTAGGTTTCTAATATCATTTTTTTCTAAACTGAATAGTTTGCGCGAGAGACACTTCCAAAGTGAAAAAATGTGTGTCCCCCCCCCTGTAACTTCTAAAATAACAGAATGAAAAATCTAAAAAAAATATATGATATACATTGCCATGCAAACTTCCACCGAAAATTGGTTCGAACGAGATCTAGTAAGTAGTTTTTTTTTAATACGTCATAAAAATTTAAAAAAAAAATTTTTTTTCATCAAACCCATACGTGTGGGGTATCTATGGATAGGTCTTCAAAAATGATATTTAGGTTTCTAATATCATTTTTTTCTAAACTGAATAGTTTGCGCGAGAGACACTTCCAAAGTGAAAAAATGTGTGTCCCCCCCCCCTGTAACTTCTAAAATAACAGAATGAAAAATCTAAAAAAAATATATGATATACATTACCATGCAAACTTCCACCGAAAATTGGTTTGAACGAGATCTAGTGAATAGTTTTTTTTTAATACGTCAATAAATTAAAAAAAAAAATTTTTCATCAAACCCATACGTGTGGGGTATCTATGGATAGGTCTTCAAAAATGATATTTAGGTTCCTAACATCATTTTTTTCTAAACTGAATAGTTTGCGCGAGAGACAGTTCCAAAGTGGTAAAATGTTGAACAAGATCTAGCAAGTAGATTTTTTTTTAATACGTCTTAAATGGTACGGAACCCTTCATGCGCGAGTCCGACTCGCACTTGGCCGCTTTTTTTTATATGTAAAGTATATGATGATGTGTGAAACCACAGTTTTTTCTCAGCGACACCTCCCTATTATCTTTCAACTCTTTGGTAAAAATCATGCATTTGCTACGTCTGGTTCAAAGGTTCAATACATTGGTCTTTCCTGTTCCCATCGCAAATAGATTATCGCACAAATTGATGCCTCGATCGTTCATAACAATACGTGTGAGTTAAGGCTGCAGTCATTAAAACGTGGAGCGTTTTCAATGTTAATAATTCTGATTTTAAGCCTCATTTCCTTGACTCAAAAACACAATTCTGATAATTCATAACTTCTCCACATTACTCGTAGTTACTTAAAGAGACTGTAATTGGATTTAAATAAGAAAAATATTACGATATTTCAGTTAAATTAAACATTTAAAAAGGTGACAACAGCAAGGGGTTCATCAGAAAATAATTATATACAGGTGAAAAGATGTCACACCTTTTCACAAGATTGCACGGCCTGCCGAAGTTTGCGGGAAAGTCATTTGCTACGATTGTTGCAGCAGGTTATTCCTATGAGAAACCGTGTTCTACGACAATTTTACTGTCCACAAAATTGTTTTTCATCTCTCCTAATCGGAAAGTTCACCTTTCCACCCTAGGGTGGAAAATTGCATTTCCCACCCTAGGGTGGAAAGTATTTATTTTTAAATTTGTACTTCGAGCAACGGCTACCAGCCATATATGCCATATTATTCAGTTAAAAGCTCACATATTAGCTTCCGCATTTTCATACTAAGTATTATTTAAAAAAAAATATAGTACTTGTATTTAATATTTAAATGTATAAAATAAACATAAATATTTGTTAGTAAATCAATATAAATCAAGATAAATGTTTAAAATATTATCATTACATTACATTCATTCATTCGGTTCCACTTTTTTTAAGGCACGTATACATTTAGGCCGTTTAAGACACAACCCAATTTAAGATCGGATTGTCTATGGTTTTAGATTTTTTGTCCGATCAAAATGTAAATGGCGCCAATTCCTGCAGTCATAACTCATTTCTTGTTTGTGTTTGACTTTCCTCATAGTCGAAATGAAAAGTAGAGTGTTTAACTCGGGTAAAATAGTACATTACGATACAAGTGCGAAAAATAGGAAATTCGAAACGAGTGGCGATAAATTAAAACACGACCGAAGGGAGTGTTTTAAATCGACACGAGTTGCGAATTACCTATTCGCACATGTATCGTACAACGTTTTACAATACATATGGCCCTTTAAATGTTCGACACAGTAACATAATATGCTACTTCTCGCACTAGTGCTATAAAGTAGCCCCATATGTACTGTAAAAAATTATCTCACCCTCGCACTATTGGCGTTCTCACTTCGTTCGAGCGCCAAAATATCTCGGGTGATATGGTTCACTTTCCACCCTTGGTTAACAATCCACTATATGTGGCCACAGGGCCTCAACCTAAACTTAAATGCGCCATGTACTCGTACGGTTACCCTTTCACATCCACTCGCCATCGGGTTACAACGCTGCCACCAAAACCACAGTCTTAACGATGCGTCCTATGCTCGTGTATGATTTCTCCAACACCCCCATTAGCGGTATTATCCGCTATTACCGCGCGGGCCCATCGGGCTACAACGCCGCGCCGGCGGGCTACCACGATCCGGGCGCTTAGCTTTGTGTAATAAGCATGTGAAATTGTGAATTCTTTTGTAAGTAATTATAATATTAGTCATAATCGGGTTTTCTTTTTAAACTTTCGATATATTCTGCGAGATGAACTGAACTACATTATTTATCGTACCAACAAGGAAATCGCGATAAAAACTTTTCTTTCATTGTAGCTTAATATCAAAATGCCATTGTTTATTTGTCCTAAATTCCAAAACAACTTATTCAAAAATTACTTAAATTGCAAATTAATTTGTTTTCCTACTCCTCTACTGTTATCTGTCATTTATGCATTCATTAACACGAATATAAGAACATACATAAAAGATTTCAAGAAAAGTCTATATTGTCTATTCCTCATAAAAGCTCTTGTGCTTTTATACGCTATAATGTTACTGCGATTAATGGCTACCAACCTAACAAAACCAAAACGAATACAGTTTTAAACTAAGTGCATTGATGCCAACTTACAAAATAATCATTTGGTTGCATAGTAAAAATAATTACTTCATAAGTCAGAAACACGCATGTGACACCCGTAATATAGTAACACCCATAGACTACGAAGACCGCTTAGCGTTGCTTGTTAGGCTCCGTAGGCTACGGTGGCCAAAATTGAGAAAAAACTGTCCATAAAATTAATTTAGCAAGTAGCAAGTACCAGGGCCTCATGAGTTACGAGGAGGTGTCGCCGACCGGCCGGCCGCGGCCCGGGGCGGGCCGGGCGCGTAACAAGGTATGCTCGCGCGTCTTGGCTATATACTTTTGCTGTAATTTGTTTACCTAAATTAAGATTTATTTTTGTTGACTCGTAGGAAAAATATTGTATGCAACGTTGTATAAGTAGGTCAAAAAATTCTCGTGGCGTATTCCTTTACAATGTTCGCCTACGCCTTCGGCTCCGGCTCACATTGTAACTCACGCCACTCGCCTTTTTTGACCCTTCTTATACAACTGTTGCATAAAATACTATTTTTAAATAGCCGAATGCCATTATGACCTTTATTCAAGTTCCTACTTTCGTCTTAAGTTCAGAAAACTTACTTTGCATGTAATATAGGAAAAAAATATATTTTTGTGGTGTGAAAAATTACCTGTACCACCTCACTTTTCATTGCATCTTTCATCTCGATACAATCTTTCGTTTGGGTTGATGGTTGTCGATATAAGATTGTCATTTCTTCACACAGGCCACACAATTCCTTTCTTATATTCAAATCAGAAAGTGCTTCTGATAGATATCTGAGCATATAATACTTACAATTTAAAACTTCAACTAGAATTCCGCGTTATAACCTATGGGCAGTGGGGTGACACTCCTCCTTTCGGTTATTCTCGGCTCCGCCCGGCTCAGCATTGCTCCGAGCAATTAGTATGGTTGGCACAACTTGACGTCCATAGGGACGAGCACAGATAATCACCTGAATTTTGACAACCCTAAATAGCCTAAAGGAATAGTGCCATACATTAGAATGGGACAGCATGATTTGACCCTGAATCCCTATCAAACTTCGGTTTCGTAGGAAGTGTCATTTCTGTACGGTAGTACTATTAATTATTCTGTGCTATAGGTATCTCAGTATAATAAGCGCCGGTGATAGGGTTGTCAAGGCTAAGCCGATGTGGCGTGACAGCTCGGACACGGGCTTCCCGGACTAAGGGAATGCTATAGTTGATTAACTTGCTTTATACCGAGATATAGATATTAACATTCTTAGACGAGGATAACAGTGTAAAATATGGTAGCAAGTTTATATTGTAAAAGATGCAAATAAGATGTACATCCTGAAGCTAAACATCCTCGTACGTTCAAACAAATTTGTAAAGTGTTAACGTTTATCAATCCAAAAACCCTTAAAAGTATGGAATCAATGAAAATATCGAAGTATTATAAAATTAGCACTAAAACAATTAATGCCACCAGCATTTGCTGTATATGCTTTATATCCCAGAATAATGCGCCAGTAATGGAGTTGTCAAAGCTAAGCCGACGTGGCGTGACAGCACGGACACAGGCTTCCCGGACTAATGGAACGCTATATTTTATTAACTTCTCATAAACCAAACTTGACAAATAGACGACGAAAATAGTGTAAAATATGGTAGCGATAACAAACTAGAATATCTATAGGAGTACTTACAAATACAAATCTTATAACTAGAGCTCAAAAATTACGCCACGGGAATTGTGTGACTGAACTGTACAGCGCATATGTTGACAAATGGTAACGCCGCGCAAGAGGTTTGAAGTATAAAATTTCATTTTAGCCAATCAAATTTTTTTGTGACTAACCACAACTATTTTTTTTAAAGCTGGTAATTGTGTATTGGCATATTGAGTTATCTGCGAAACTGCCTGCAGCGTACATTTATTTCATCACATTTGCTTGAAAAAGATCTTATTTCATGCAGGTGTATTGAAGGACAAAGGCCTGTATTGTTCCCCCGGGAGTTATGGATTGTGAAAAAGAAAGTTATACCTTTTTTAAATTGTTACTAATTCATACGAATTCTTCTTCCTCGCGTTGTCTCGACATTTTGCCACGGCTCATGCGAGCCTGGGGTCCGATTGACAACTAATCCCAATATTTGGCGTAGGCACTAGTTTTTACGAAAGCGACTGCCATCTGACCTACCAACACAGAGGGTAAACTAGGTCTTGTTGGGATTAATCCGGTTTCCTCACGATGTTTTCCTTCACCGAAAAGCGACTGGTAAATGTCAAATGATATTTCGTTATGTACGAAGTTCCGAAAAACTCATTGGTACGAGCCGGAGTTTGAACCCGCGACCTTCAGTTTGTAAGTCGCACGCTCTTACCGATAGCAATACAAGACAGCGAAAATAATTCTATGAAAAATAGAAAGACTAAAGGATTCATAATTTTTAAAAATCGTTGACCATAAGTTTTATCGTTTGAGGAGTATAATATATTTTAATTATTTGCTCGTGTTACAGGCCATACCCGGGTATATTCCGCCGCTGGCCTCTACCTACGCAAATACCAGTAAATTGTATGTAATCTTCAACCTTGACGGTAAGGTTCTAGTAATGCGAAATTAAAAAAGAAAATGTATGTCTTCAGGCTCCCTGCGGCCGACGTCATGCGGCGACAGATATGTGGACGGTGGCGTAGAATAAATAATGTTAGAGCAGATATACCACTTGAAAATTACTGGTTTCATTAGTAACCTATCTTACCTATCGATGAAACATCTCATTTCAAACATAAACAGAGCGAATCATACTGTACTTTGTGTTACGCTAGTACTAGGATCCAAAAGAAAGGTATAAGTATAGTTATTTGTTTTTATTTACTGACAAATAGGGGTTTCCAGATTATAATTGCTCTCAAATCAGTTAGTGAATATATCTTGGTCATTAATGCTCGGTGATTTACCCTTTTATTGATAAAACTTAGCACACTTCTGTAAAATTTGGTTCCTTTGTACTTGTAACAAACAAAAATGTCAAAATGACAGATAGGGACAAACGATAGCCAACTGCTTGTTAGACTTGACAGACATTTAGGAATAACGCCATTAAAGTGGTCAACTATATTATATGTTGGATGTTCTATCAAACACCATTCATACCTAAGATTTGAAAGAAGGCTCGGTGTATTCCGCGGGAATGATGATGATGTACTCTTATCCCTCATTAGGGACTAGGGCTTGCAGAAATAATATCCCGTGGGAATAGGCACTTCATATGAAACATTCCCATTTGTCCCGCCTCATGTATGACGGCGGTCACGTGGGCGGAGACAAATGAGAATACACCTTCAATATGACTGGAAAAATTACTATGAGACTGGCGTATCTGCAGACGTGATTAATCTGTAAAGGAATCTCTTTATCTACCTACGTTATTTGTAGCTCGGAGCTAAGACGAATGCAGAATAAATAACACGTCAGCCATATTGTTATGATTTTATGGGTTCTTGGTAGCTTCGGGCGTATACTTCTACTGTTCAACTGAGGCGTATGTTGTTATGGACGTCTACTGAGTTGGTGAGGGTGTTTAAAATAAATATTATTACTATGGGACAATCTTACATGAATCGAACTTGGGGCCGATTTTTGAATTTCGAACGCTAGATTTCGTACTCTCTTCAATACTATCGGACGGAGAACTTTAAGATACGTCAAATATTAGGTCTAGATACGATATGGATCGGATATGTCAGTGTCAAAAGTGAGGTTTTTGTTTAAAGGAACGACGACACTCCTCGGTAAGGAGTGAAATATGTCGAGCGTTTATCGACTTAAAATACGTGAGTGACCCGTTTTCAATACACCTGTTTAATAAGAAAATAACCAAGCGTTTCATTTTTATACTTTCAACAATATTGTATTTTTACAAAGAAAACTTGGAGCTGACAACTAGTATATGAGAAAAACTTCGATTAAATTTATCAATATAAGAACTCCCATCCATACTTTTCGTTGCGTTTTCTGAATAAATTTCTTCTATTCTAATCTATTCATACTTACTTCGTTGGATCAGCGACCCAAAATGAGACTTGACCTCCGACACAAGACAGCGCTTTCTCGGTCGTGTGCGCCTTCTCGCCAATTGTTGACTCGAAGTTCGCGCAGATCCGCCTCCACCATGTCGCCCCAGCGATACCTGGGGCGTCCGACAGGACGTCCTCCTGCTAGGCGACCCAGGTACCTACAAGCACGCTCCCTACGAACTCCCTACCTGTCATTAAATTTTGCCCCCTATAATCGGAAGCCGGGTTATCTTAATTCAACATAACATCGCGTTTAAGCGTTTGCCTGAACAGTAAGCAATGTAACTACACCACGGCCTTGTAAGGCGCCGCAACAGCCAAGATAAAGATTCGTAGCTCTAGTTGAAATGTTGTACATAGACTACACACTCGGCTTTATTAGAGTAGGTAGAGCTTTATTAGGCTAGATGACAAGTTTTCGTGAAGTTTTGTTTTGAAGATCAAATGTCTATTATGGGACCAATTGTAGTGAAGGAATACAAAAGTCAGAAACCACAGTTATAGTCTGACAGTCGTAGGCTACGGAAAAGGCTTACTAAAGGGTACTTGATCGTGTTGACACGATCAAGTTGAAACCAAAAAAATTACGATTTAGAGGGCGTAATATTACGGATATGTATACAGTTGCCGTACAATTTACTTTTTTTCATGAATGGGATAGAATGTAATTTTTTTTTCATTCCAAAATGATAAAAACTTTAAAAAACTTGGTCTTGTATTTTTTTTATCTTTCCATAAAATAAATTGTAACCAATTTATTGTGATAAATTGATCATTTTCTGCTTATTTAACTAGATTTTGTTAAAAATCCAACGTGTCATCATCCCTATTCAATATAACATCCCGGTGACTAGGTAGGTACATCACGGCCATGCTACATACGAGTATTATACATGTACGCGTCACGTCCCGAAAAAAGTGGTAATTTTGACTGCTCATTTTAAGCAGTTATCATTCTAAATGAAAGATCCTTAAAACCGCTATCTAGTCGTTGAGTCTGTGGTCGAATAGTTCGGCATACACCAAACAGCGAGCAGTTAACATACGCAAGTAATTAAAGCTTAATGAGCTAAAGCTATTGCAATGCCTATTACGTCAATTCCTTTAACTTTGCATACTGGGCAAAAACTAGACTTAAGGCGAGGGATAATGAGGCAAAATGGCCATGTTTTGTTTATAACGGCCGACCTGAGACCTGGGGGCCTACCGCGAAAATCGAAATTCCCAAATTGCGGGCATTTTTCTCTTTCACTCTAATTACCTCTTGTAATTAGAGTGAAAGAGAAAAATGCCCGCAATTGTCAAACTTCGACTTTCAGTAATTAAGTTTAAACCTCTTAATTCTTTAAAAATCTAAAAAATCAAACGATGGGTCACAGCTGTGGTTAATACACATCAACAGGGCCGGATTTAGGGGAGGGCAACCGGGGCTACTGCCCCGGGCCTCCACAAAAGAGGGGCCCCCCACAATAGAGAATTCGGTCATTTTATTTGGAAAAAATTTGGGGCCAGGGGGCCTCCACTCCTTTATTGCCCGAGGCCTCCAGACCTCTAAATCCGGCATTGCACATCAAATTGTGTAAAAATATTCTCTATAATGTCAATATCTAGAGAAGAAAATGGGGACTACGTTTGTGTGTAGAAGCGGTCGTCCCTTTCGTCTTAAACCTGGAGATTAGATATTTAAAAATGGAACAGTGCGGGTAAAGATGACAGGTGTCAGCTCAAGGAAATGTTTATTTCCGTGACAGTTTTGATATTTTTTACTTATATTTGCTTTAATTAGTTTCTTATTGATTTTCAAATATTTCAACTCTTATTGGCTGAAACAATGTTGAAATGTTTTTCTTTTTTAAATCAAACCAATGTCGGATTGAAAAGAATTTGTGAGTTTGAATGTTTAGTTCACTTCAGTTTTTTTAATCAATAGCTTCTGTTCGATGGGGGAATTGGACATTCGAGGCCAGAATGTTCTGTTCAGTGGGACAATCGTCAGCGTCAAGGTAGCGTGAGCTAAATTTAACTCTTGTAAGGCGATAGCTGGACTTTACAAGGAGCCACGTAAGCAACCTGGCGTTGACTTCAGAATGGTGGTTTAAACTCATATCAAGATTAATTCTTCATTATCCGCACACTAGTACTAATAAGCTATCAGTATTACACTTTAAACAAAACCCATTAATGTACATAGATAAATCATTTATTTACCAAACTTTTCAGCTCGTAGACTCTTGGAGCGGTTATTCAAAATTCGGATTTGGGCTACAGCTTGCTGGATTTAAACCCGCCCTTGGTCATCTAATTGGATAACACTGTGAATTACAATAGGAGACAGCATATTACTAAAGAAGCTTTAATAAAATGAAGTTGACATACATTAAAAGATTGACATATACTAAGGACTTACTAAGGCCTTACGGGCAATAAGAATAGGGCCAGTACATCGGTGTCACGAATTCGAGCCAACCGTGCAGTCTAACGCCACAACGCGATTGGTTGATGAGTTCGCATCACGTGCGCGATTGGCGCAACTAGTTACGTTAGACTGCACGATTTGCTCGAGTCGCGAACTCGAGTGACACCACTGAACTAGCACCATTCTTAGTGCCCGTACGGCCCGTCCTTAGATATATGTCAATGCTGCGGATACACTTTTACCCATCGGGATCTCTTGTGCAAATCCCCTCAAGAGCTTTTCGACCATCTCCATGTATCAAATGATGGAGCTCAAGCCTAGCGCTTCGAATTCCTTCTGTTACAGATAGCTAGCAGGCTATCCTATAAAGTCCTTCAGTTATGCAACCAGCTCACCTGCTCACCAGCGTTTTGTGACGTGATATTACTTTCGCCTGCATTTCTGCTGCAAATGTCAAAAATCCGGGCACCTGTATTTACATTTATCAAAAGCCCGCTGTACTGTCAACCGTAAGCAAATTAACCAGCGATTTGCATAAGCGAATGCATAATGGCTCCGGCTGCCGGCAAATTGTGGCAGCCTGTTCTGCTGACTTTACACGGTCGCTGATTTAATCATGCCAGAAATAAATGTACAAGCAAGTATACTATATAACTTAACTATAGATAGGTTATGCTCATAAGGAGCACAAAAAGACTTTCCATATTTATTTTTATACCTACGAAGAAATCTGTTATTAAGAGGAAAAATTGCTTTAAGATCCTAGCGAAATAACGATACTTTTCTATAAAATTCTATTTCGGGAGAGATCATTTTCCACTAACTAAATCTTAACAAATCACTTTGATTTTGATGTCACTCGCTTCAGCATAATATATTCTAGGTTTATAGGTTACGCTTTAAAAAAAATTGTAAGTATTGCAAATTAAAAAAAAGGATAACCTATATAACTAGTTTTTCAATGTGTCAATAACATAGTAAAAAATCATGGAGAATGGACAAAAATTAGAAGTGTACATATAAGACCTAAGCTACCCTCTGGGTTGGAGGTCAGATGGCAGTCGCTTTCGTAAAACCTACGCCAATTCTCGGGATGAATTGCCAAGCGGACGCCACGCTCCCGTGAGCCGTGGCAAACATTCCGGGACAACGCGAGGAAGACATAGATAAACACAGGGTGTTTTTTTAGTCACCTCCAATAATTTACGGCTTGAATATATAGGTCATACTTACTACTGGCAGCGTTAAGGTGGCCCCAATACCCGAAAAGCTTACAGAAAACCGTCTAAGGTGGTTTGGGCACGTGATGCGTAGGGATGATGAGTATATCGTCAAAAAAGCTCTAGACCTGCCGGAGAAAAAGAGAGACAGAGGACGCCCGCCGGCAACATGGTGGACCAGCTTGATAGGAATAATCTACCTGACCCGACAACCCTCGATAGAATGTCGTGGCGCACAATAATTAGGAGAGCCGACCCCACCTAAAGTGGGAAAGAGCAAGGAAGAAGAAGAAGAATATATAGGTCATACTGAGCAACTTTTACTATAGGACGAACCCCGAAATCGCAAGAAAATGGCTGTTTCATACATTTTAGCTGTCTGACTTTAACTTTTTCTATGAGAGAGTAGAAAAGTATAAGCTGTTGAAAGTCATAGAGGAAAAACGGGGAAGAGAAAGAAGGAGGATGAACTGGCTCGACAATATCAAAAAATGGACAAACATCATGTTTTAGTAGAATATGGACAAGCATCAATGACGCGGCCACGCTGACAACACTGGCCAACCATAGAATACGATACAAGTGCGAAAAATAGGAAATTCGAAACGAGTGGCGATAAATTAAAACACGACCGAAGGGAGTGTTTTAAATCGACACGAGTTGCGAATTACCTATTCGCACATGTATCGTGCAACGTTTTACAGTACATATGGCCCTTTAAATGTTCGACACAGTAACGTAATATGCTACTTCTCGCACTAGTGCTATAAAGTAGCCCCATATGTACTGTAAAAGACTTTGCAAAGGTGGCAAGCGACGCCCGCTATAGGGAATGGCAGCAGAGGAAGAATGAGATAGTAATTTTTTTTTCGTGATTTCGGGGTTGGTCCCATAGTAAAAGTTGTTCAGTTGTTCAAATAAACAACCTGTAATATGTTACTTATGCCAAGTTGTTTAAAAAACCGGCCAAGTGAGAGTCGGACTCGCGCACGTAGGGTTCAATTCAATTCAATTCAATGCATTTATTTGTCGAAAAGCAGGTAGTGTTACAAACAGGTGTTACATACAGATAATTAAGTGCTCCACTTTTGGCCATATTATGAGGCATACAAATATTTAACGTGGGTGGCGGTGTAGCTCATGAGATTCAATGTAGGTATTTGTCATCATCAAAATAATAAATGTCAACTATTTACATTAACATTATCTATAAAAACGGCAATAAATCACGTTTGTTGTATGGGAGCCCCCTAAAATAATTATTTTATTTCGTTTTTTTAGTATTTGTTCTTATAGCGGCAACATAAATACATCATGTGTGAAAATGTTAACTGTCTAACTATCACGGTTCATGAGATACAGCCTGATGACAGACGGACAGACAGCGGAGTCTTAGTAATAGGGTCCCGTTTTACCCTTTGGGTATGGAACCTTAAAAATGGAAGCGTAACTACCATTGTATGGCGGCGGCTGATTTATTGGACTTCCTGTGATGGTAGGCACTTAATTATATGCCTGAATTTAGCAACTAAATACCATAATTTGTATTAATTGATTTGAATTTAAATTTGGTAACTTGACATATAATTAATTGTAAATGAATTTGTGTTATTATTGCTAATTAGTTTCTTATGATATGTTGTCATTTATTTACTGTGTGTATAAAATGCGACACAATTTTGCACGCCAATAAATGGCTGAATGTAAATGGAAACCGGAATTTACACCCTTACATCTTGTAACTTATGTGCCTACATTCTTGAAATTAAACATTTATCTTATCTTATCTATCTAAAATTAAATCTTCAGAAAATTAGGTACATATAGCTACATGTAAAACTTGAGATGGAAGCTGTTTGCTGAAACTTTCAATCGTACCTCAGACCCTTGGGAGCCATGCTGCTCAACGCGTCTATTAGCCCAGGCAGCAGAGACTCCGTTACCTAAGATATTTCCTCCGTTATTTTCGTATCGTATTTGACTTTAAATAATGTGAACAAGCAATCAAGCGGGTTCAGTAATTGAAATCCTTGCTTGCTTAAAAATGAATAGTTTTAAATAATGTTTTTGTCTGAAACTGGTGCATTTAACTCAACCTCGCTGCTGCTAAATGTACACGGCGGGAAGAAGTTGATAATTCGAGATATAAAATTGAAAAAAATTGAACTTAAAGCAGAAGTACATAAGGTTCAAATGTTTTCAATTTTATATTCCGTGTTATAAACTTCTTCCCGCAGTGTACGGATCTGATAATATATGAATGATACTTAGTTATTTAAAAATATATGTCGATTCATACTTGTAAAAAGGAATCAATCTGACCAAAAGATCACCTTCCTTACTTTTTGATAAAGCAACTATGTATTGCCCGTTATACATGAAACTTAATTTACAAGCGAGTAGTCAATTTATGTTTTATCCCTTTCTTACAAATACGATGAGTCAAAATGATAGATTATGACAAACGATTAATAGCTTTTTGCAGCCTGTATGTAGCGCGTATGTGAATAAAGCTAATAGTTTTTAGTACTAGGAAAAAAAAATTGTTACCATAAAAGTGTCCATTGACTGGGGTAACGTATCCCTTGAGTGCGTTCTCACTCAACTCGGCCAATATAGGCCGTAAAGTTCTTCTTTATTGGTTCATGCACTTCGAGGTTAAATCGACACTTTAGTGGTTCTCCTGCTATAAGGATTGGATAAGTAGATTTTACGCATACCCCTTACGAAATATTACGAATATTATGTTGTCGCATTTATGTGGCGCTATGCCGACTTTAATGTAACATACAAGCACAAATGTTGTATCTCACTGATTTTTTTTGGTGTAATTCGACATTTAGAGACTGGCATACACAGACATACACTATAAAGTATCTAATATTTCATTGATTCCGTAATATTTGCAATTGTATTTTGTTATTTTTATTGTTTGTAAAATTTGACATGTAAACGTGCCCCTGTGGATTATTTGCTGAATAAATGTTTGAAATTTTGCCGATTTGTGACAATGTTTTATTTTTTTAATTTGACAAAAGGTAAGCATTTGACATGATAGTAAGTGCCGATACAGTGTAGGATAGAGCATGCTTAGCTAAGAGATATTTATTCTAAACACCTTGTACAGTCATGGTATTAAATATCGACACGGACAAAGTGCCAAAAATATGTATACACGACCTTATTGCCTGTGCTTTAAGGCAGTGTATACATATCTTTAGCACTATGTCCGTGTACATATTGAATACTGTACCTAAGTATTCTGGCAAATAAACGTTTTCCTATTCTATTATATTCTATTCTATGACCGCTCAACCCTCGAGTTGTGAATCATTTACGGCGTTAATATGGATATACCCATGAGTTGCATACGAATTTTTGTAGCGTCGCCACTGACACAAAGGCTAGCGTAACTAGCGTAGGTATAATAGAAACAGTAACAATATCTCGTAAAATCTACAAGCAATCTCACAACAGCTGTCAACCGCAACCTCGCAAATCTAAGCCCCAATCTGTTATCAGTTAGTCGTACAACAGCGCGCGGTCGTAACTAAACGGGCCGTGTTCCCACAACAAGGGCTCACGAGTCGAACGGTCATTCCATGGTCAATTGGTCACCATGGATGAAGAATACAGGACGCCGCGTCGCTAACGAACTGTAACTTCATGTTACACCGATTACGCACGCACCCGTACTCATAAATCGGGTTTGAACCAATGACCGCTCAGCCCTTGAATTGTGAATCATTTAGTGTCCGCTAACGATGTTAAAATGGATATGTTCCATACAACTTTTTGACTAACCGCCACTAATATAAAGACCAACGATAATAGATACAGAAACAATATCTAGTGCAATCTCACAATATCTGTCAAACGCAACAGTTATCAGTTAGTCGATTTATATATATATATAAACTATGTTTTCAATATTTTTACTTTTATTTATGACAAGCTTATCAAATTAATTGACTTTTACTTGTAACTAGTTGCCGCCATTTTGAATTGTTATTAAAAGGCGGGTGAGCATTTTTACTTTTATTTATGACAAGCTTATCAAATTAATTGACTTTTACTTGTAACTAGTTGCCGCCATTTTGAATTGTTATTAAAAGGCGGGTGAGCAGTGACAAGCGGCCAGTTCGAGTACGGACAAGCTATAGGGATCGTGCGCGTTGGAGGGTCTGCCATCTTGTGGCCGGAATCGGAATTATATACATGTACATTTACACATCACATGTTTTCTTGTGCATAGTAGGTGCTGCCAGCTTGTGGGCTACATCGGAATAATAAACATCACATTTACGTCTCGCGCCAAAAATCAGACGGCTCCTGTGCTGCCTCCTACAGTTCATGCACGTTCCCTATAGTGAAGACGTCTTGGAATTTCTATTGTAAATTGGTTGTTATCCTGTTTGTCACAAACGAATAAAGTCAAAATATTGGTACAAATATTCGTTTTCATCATCAATCCGGTAATATCCCAACATCTACATGAGCTTGCATACAAATTGATTTGTTTGCAAGCTCATTTGCAATGCAATGCAAACAAAGTTTGTGTATTTTTTGATATACCAATTTCACATGCACACGTACTCACAAATTAGGTATAAACCAATGACTGATTCATAGTGTTGTGTTTCATCATTTGATATTTACCAATTATCAGTCGCTTTTCGGTAAAGGAAAACATCGTGAGGAAACCCAACTAATCCCAATAAGGCCTAGTTTACCCTCTGGGTTGGAAAAGCTTGTTTCTCAATTCTAGGGATTAGTTGCCAAGTGGACCCCGGGCTACCATGAGCCGTGGCAAAATGCCGGGACAACGCGAGGAAGATGATGACTAGCGGCGCGCGGCGGCGCATTACAAATATTCGCAGGGAACCCGGAGCTAATTTTGCTTTCCTGTTCTCCATGAACCGATCGTGAAAGTACTCATCGGGCTGAAATAAGATAAGCTGGTGGGAATCGAGTTTTTTGAACGATCCGCTACACTGGTGACTAGTTTACTTAGGGTTGGACTCATAAAACGATTGGAATCACACTCCAGGGCGCCCATAAACATGCAACCGTGTCACAATAACATTCTTTCCGGCCTCTACTAGGCAATCATTAAAGCCGTTTAGATATTTATTGGCGAGGGGCGAGTTACAGCGTTAAGACCCGTGCAAGTACAAGTTACTTGTACGATTGAGACCTTGGAGGATTTAACAACTGGAATCGCCTTTAAGAACTCACCAACGTCGAAAACCTCGGCCAATGGTCATATGTATTGTATGGACTGATGAAAAGTTACAGACAAGTTGTTAAAACCTCCAAGATTAAGAGAAACCGCCCCCAAATCACCTTTGCATATAAACGTAGTCCCCATTTTCTCTGAATATTATTAACATTATTGAAATCATTCAAAGCGGGAGATATGTATGACAAATTAAAATCATGCGTCACTGAGATTAAATATCAGATTACAAATACTTTATTCGGACAACTCGAAAGTTTATTGATTCATTTGCAAACTTTACTAACTGACGCGCCCACAAAATGCCCCCTCGAGTGCGATATATGCGAACCATTGATTACACTTTGGTCCCCAGGAACAACACCCGCCTGGAGAGATGATCTATTACGTCTCTCTACCTTTCACCAAAGGTAACGGGCATAGACAAAGCTGAAACGAAAAGAAAAACCGGCCATGTTTAGTGCGAGTCGGACTGGCACACGACGGGTTCCGTACCATTAGGCAAAAACGGCAAAAAGTCACGCTTTTTGTATGAGAGCCCCACTGAAATATTTATTTTATTCTGGGTTTAGTATTTGTTGTTATTACGGCAAGAGAAATACATCATCTGTGAAAATTTCAACTGTCTGTCACGGTTCATGAGATACAGCCTGGTGACAGACAGACAGACGGACAGTGGAGTCTTAGTAATAGGGTCCATTATAAATATTACAATAATTGTACTATTCCGAGAAAAATTGTTAGAAATCTTAAGAGGAATTCCTATTAGTTGCGATTATTCCATACAAACGCTCTCAACTCTTTCCTTCCTGGATTTTTAACTTAGAGCAATATTTTTTAACAAATAAGATTAATATCATCAATATCTGTGCCGCTACGTTTTGCTTTTTTGGATTATTTTATATTGAAGAAATTTACAGCGCCTCGAAAATCGCAAAAACGGCTCAATTGAATTGGCTGCAAAAAAAGGCGCAGTATACAAATATGACAACAAATATCCAAAAAATGAGAACATAGCGGCATAGATTTTTTTTTTCTCGTACAGTTTCCAAAATTTCATAATTATTGGTTGCGTTTTGGAGGACGAAACAGTCGAGAGAAAACATCGATTTTTGAGTTTTTTGTTTTGGAATTTTAGTCCGAGCTGCAGTTGTCCTTATCGCACGCACCCACCGCAGCGCGACAGAAACTTAGCCTCAAAAATTCGAGATTTGAAAAGTTGCCCAGCTAGGAATAGGTCTTAATGTAATTTTAAAACCATTCATCGATGTCACGTTTAAAAGATTTATTCAAAATTGATTTGACGCCTTAAAAGGGAAAAGACAGACCTTATTACCAAGGCCAAGAGCTTGAAATTGATTGGACATGATTTACGTACACTGAGGGCCTACCGCGATCACCGAAGTTCGCAAATTTCGGGCATTATTCTCTGTCACTCTAATTACGCCTTAATTGGAGTAAAAGAGAAAGATGCCAGCAATTTGCGAATTTCGGTTTTCGCAGCAGGCCCTCTGATGCTAGAGTGGAAAGGTAGATAATTCGAGGAAAGTGTGACAGAGAGGTCGCGACCTATTACGCTGAAATTTGCATTATTAGGTATGGTACTTTTACTATCATTTGATCATACTATCCGTTACCTAAGTTCCTAGTTCTAAAGAATAATTCCCCACCGCCCGAATTATCATTTGGAACTAAAACACAACGTAAATAACTTAAGACATCTGTAATCCGTCATAATTAAGAGAAATATATATAAATAAGGTGACCTTTAATTGTAAGGTCATAATAAAAACTGCTTCCGCAAAAAGATATGTGATTTTAATGAGAGTGATTTATTTGTATGCAGT
This sequence comes from Cydia pomonella, assembly GCF_033807575.1. NCBI lineage: Eukaryota > Metazoa > Arthropoda > Insecta > Lepidoptera > Tortricidae > Cydia > Cydia pomonella. Next base: position 23,031,005 of record NC_084706.1, on the reverse strand, counting down.
ATCTACTACCTACATATATAGAGAACCTTAACTTCGTCGTTGGTGCGTAACTTCACCCAACTAATAATATTTTTACTAAAAAAATAGATATCCATTGAATCTACAATAAAAAAGCAAAATAAAAAACTTCGTAAGGGGGGGGGGGTTCAGTTATCTCTGCACTGGACTGTACACAATTTTATGATAATTCGAAAACCTTATTGCAGTGACATAGAGCCCACCATTAAACAATTAAGTCATGTTACTTGACAGTACTCCAACGTACGTAACTGACAATCAAATATCACGGCTAATTAGCAGTGTCATGTATCGTTTGATCTAATAACCTGAAGCCCCACAACGAGGTTGCGACCCTCTAGGGCTTCACTGCGAGGTTTACCTAACGTAATGTCTAGCCTCTATAAGGGGGCGTCCAATAATTACGTAGGTAGGTGTTCAGGGAGGGAGAAGGAGGTCAAGCCAAATATCACTAAATATCACGTGGGGAGACAGGGTCTCGGCAAATATCAAGTAATTTTTAGGGTTCCGTACCGTAAAAAATGGAACACCTATAGGATCACTTTGTTGTCCGTCCGTCTGTTTGTCTGTCAAGACCCTTTTTCTCAGTAACGCGTACTGTCCCTTGGAGCTTTGAAAAATTCAAACTTCTAAGCCAACGCAATCAAAAGATACAGCCGTTTATGCCGCAAATTTCCGCAAATTTTCGACACTCGCAAGATAATCAAAACCAGGGTACCCAGAATCTTGAAATTTGGTACGAAGTAACGTCTTATAAACGCACTTGGCCGGTTTTTTCTGATATAAGTTGTGTAATAATTCGAGAAAATTACATTAAACTATATTAAAATAAGTTTCTGGACTAAATTATGGTGAAATCTGACACAACGCTCCAAATACGACCAGGGGGCCGATTTTTGAATTTCGATTGCTCGATTTCGTGTTCACCCTTTAATAATATCTCCACAACTAGGCATTTAAATTCTACTAATAGAATTGAAAACGAGTGGTAAATTCCACTGGATTCCCAATTTCTATCGCTCTCCTACTTTAAAAATATCATTTCGCCGTTTTCTACAGATTTTTGAGTGACGAAATCGAGCGCTCGAAATTCAAAAATCGCCCCCTTGTTTGACCTAGTGGGTAGTGACCCTGCCTAAGATGCCGATGGTCCCGGGTTCGAGTCCAGGTAGGGGCACGGGGCATGTGTAATTATGTCCCATTATATAAATAATAAAAAAATAACAAAAATTACAATGCAAGTACTGTTTTATATAAATCCAACGAATTTATATAAAAGACAACCACCTCACCTTAAACCGCCAGTGCAAAATAAAATCCCATCGCGTCATCCCATTTTTCACTTACACGAGGGGGAGAAAAATCTTTCAAAAACCCCTCACGCAATTAATGGACGCCCCCTAAGCTAAGTCAAACAAGATCTTAGAACTGATATACAATCCTTTAAAAACACAAAGAAATAGCGAAATCTGCCTTGGATTATCTTTTTATTTAATAATACGACCCCCGCAACGAGATTACATACTTAGTCGCTGTTACCATGGTGACAATTGGGTACTTGACACATGTTGAATATTCAAAATTTTATGAAATGGGTAAAAAATGAGCCATCCATTATAAAAAAAGTGGAATTAAAAAAATTATATTGAGATTATAAAAAAATAAAAAATAAGGCTCCAAAGTCTAAAAAAAACTTTTTGTCTTTCATAAATAGAAATAAAAATGGTACCATTCGATTTTATTGAAAAATAATTTGTATGACGTCTATACACATAAACGCAATACTTCAGGGTCAAAATGGCAATTTACTAGATCTTCCATACATTTAGGACAGACTTACCTAACAGCGCCCTCTTGACAATGATCATATATTTCTGGTCGGCTACTTACTCGTATATTATACACTTATACTCGGCCAAATGTATTTCTTTGAAGTACCAATAACGATCCTATATCCACAGTCTGTGTTTTCACGATCTCATAGTTGTTTTGACTCTGGAACAGTACCTGGAACAGAAAAAATAACGGATAATTTTCTTCGTCGATCCCGAGTAAACATCGTATGTTGTTGATAGTCAAACATGTCTGTTATAGATGTTAACGTTATAAATCAATTCTAACAACTGATTACCAGTTCGCCGGACGATATCGGTCTGTCATTTATTCGCATCAGCTTTTACGAATAATTGTCAGGCCCATATCGTCCAGCGAACTGGTAATCAGCGGGCCCCTTTAACTGCTATAGCTGTCTACTGCGAAATACAGGTTACTGATGGTGATGGCATTTTTCGTTTTTCCAAAATCTCGGAATTTTCACATACAGAAATTACACCTACACATCTGCATGCAGGTTGAGCACGTTAAGACCTTTGTTTGTTTTTAAGGCCTTTAAACCGTATAAAATTTATTAAACTTGTCATATATATATGTTATTGCATAAGGATTAAATTTTCCATTTTAAAAATTAAAGTTTTGTACCTACATTTTCTGTGAAATATTCCACAAAAAAAAAATGGTGGCCTAGCGCTAAGAGCGGAGGTCGCGGGTTCAAACCTTCTAACTCCGGCTCGTACAAATGAGTTTTTCGGAACTTATGTACGAAATGTCATTTGATATTTTGAAAGTTGTTTTCGGTGAAGGAAAAAACCGTTAAGAAAGCTATAAGACCTAACTTACCCTCTGGGTTGGAAGGTCAGATGGCAGTTGCTTTCGTAAAAACTAGTCTCTACGCCAATTCCTGGGATTAGTTGCCAAGCGGACTCCCACGAGCCGTGGCAAAAAGCCGGGATAACAAGGAAGATGATTGTTTGTGAAATTTTCCTGAAATATGAAAGAACTTTTTTGGAAACTTTCTGCAACTTGCACATCTATACCGTTATCATCTCTGATATACCTATTGGTATATAGTTACTTATTCTGATTATGGATTAGGTTCTGAATAAAAGGAAATTGATTTTCTTATTGACATTACTGTCAAACGAAGTCGATTATAATTGACTTTCGATCACACTTTTTGATCGTAGAGCTCGATGAAGCTTTAAGTAATTAAGTAAGTAAATACTTAAATATCCTTTTCATCACGCTTGCTCGAAAAAGTTTTTATTTCATGCAGGTGTACTGAAGGACAAAGGCCTTATTTTGTTCCCGTGGGAGTTATGATTTGTGAAAAAAAGCTAATACTCTCTAGGGAGTTTTAGCTTTTTTTTTAATTATGTCACTTAATCATACAAACCAAGTAGCATAAATGAGTTTTATTTTTAAAATACTGACGTTTATAATTTAATATTTTTGTTTATGGTTAAAAGTAAATAATGGATAAAAACAGCCGTTGATATATTTTACATAATTTTAAATCGTGGCTGAATGCCGAATAGGTCTGTGCCCTCGATGCTAACCTGTCAAGAAATTACAAAATGGCGGACGAATGTTTAATATCTCACCGTATTTAAGAATTATTTCGTTTAAAATTTAGGTTTTTCTTCACAAGTGTGATGAAAAATATTGTGTGTAACTCCGAGGGTAAGAGTATTGCAAACTCGGATCTTTAATTCCCTCCAGCCTGCGGCTACCACCCTCGTATCCAAAATTTCACTTACCCCCCTCGTTGCACAATGTAAGTGCACTACAAATAAATAATATAGATATTAACTAAATATATAAAGTAACCAATTTAAATATCGATATTAGCTAATATTACCGTTTCAATGTAAGGTTATTTTATCTTACATTTATGATCAAAAAGATCCTTAGCTAGCTGAGCTCGATTCAGGTAGGTACAGTACGCAACTGGCTTATTACCTTACCTAACTAAAAGTCCCACTTATTCTCGCAATTTCCATAGCAACATAATAATGACGATAAAGCTTTACGTAAAACCATAAAACCTTATTGTTGCGGTCCCATCCTAAAATAGCGCAGCGTAATCGTGCATGCTAATATAATTTTATGCAACACCTAGCTATCAAGCTAAAATTAACCTTATTAACGAGCTATAAGGTTTAAAATTGATTAGACCCATCGATGCATGCGTCAACACGGCCGGAGACCTGAGGCATTTTTTTTACTTTTCGATGCTGGTATTTTTAGTTACTAACCGCAGAAGAACATTCGCCTCTTAAATGACCAGTATAAGCGCGAGCTATAACTTCATACAAAGTCAACGTAATGTGATGAAATTATTATACTGGTTGATTTGAAGCGAAGGGTATTTAGGTGATTGGAATGTAACTAGAGACGTGCCGTAAAATAGTGATGCGTATATCTTTATTATAGTTTAAAAAATAAGGCATAATTTTGTATTTCGCGTTTCATAGGTAAATGTAATGACACTTGATACGGGTAATTGTCGAGGAGTTTATTCCTTTTTATAATATATTCGTTGGCCGGTATGCGACACGGGTAGACAGTTTGTATTTTTATTGTACGTATAAAAGCTTTCGAGCAGAATAATGTTGGAGGACGTTGTAAGAAATATAAGATGTTAACGTTTCAATTTTAAGAGCGAAGTACCACGTATATAATTACGTCCATATAAGAAGAGAAAATGTTTTTCCACTTATAAATATTTTCCATTGTCCATGATTTCTTAGTACTTATATTATTGACACAATGAAAAACTAGGTTTTTAGTTTTTTTTTATTTGCAATACAATTTTTTTTTAGCGAAATCTATTATAACCTAGAATATATTATACTGAAGCGATCGACATCAAAAACAAAGTGACTTGTTAAGATTTAGTTAGTGGAAACCGTTTTCTAACGAAATGGAAATTTCATAGAAAAAGTACCGTTATTTTGTTAGGATCGCATTTTGGAATGAAAATTGATTTTTTCTGGCATATATCAGGGAGTTTTTAATGTTTTCAATTTTATAGTTATAAAAAGCTCAGTGGCGGGGCAAGACCAAAACTTTATGTGGGCAACATAGAGGTACAATAAGTATAGAGATGAAATGGTAGATCCGGCAGATGACCGAACGAGATGCTCTTATGGAATTTTCAGTAGGATCCGAGTAGCACAGAAAGCGCTATGATTGTTTGTCCTTGTCACAGTTTAATTATTTTCATTCCCCACCGTAAATTTTAGTATGGTTTATTGTGGCCAACAAATAACCTGACCAAATTACGTAGATTGTTTTTGGTATGTTGTCAGGAATGCTAAAACTGTTTTTAATTTGGCGCATTGCGTAGGTTCTGTCCCTCACGGGCGCACGCGTATAGGACATCTAGTTGATCCTACCATCTATGGTGGGCAAGGTATATTTAGCGAGGCCCTCTGGTGGCGCAATAAATAACGAACATTTTGACATTGTATCTGAGGCGCGAGGCCGCTCGGACCGCGAGGCCGTAGGCAGTAGACCACGTCGCCCACGCCTAAGGCGGATGTCACACTGACGCCGTATTTCGTTGCGGCGTACGGAGCGACGACGATTTCGCGTGCGGCGATGACGCACAACCGGGCGAATTTTTTTCGTATCTTCGTCCGGAGTTGCGGTACACGACGAACCGCGTTCATTTCCCTTTTATGTTCATTTGAAATTCGAACGTTGAGGTGATAATTTGTTAGTACTCGTACAATGGAAACGGAACTTATTAAAAACACCGCGGCGAATTTTAGTTAAAAGCGCAGAAAATACTGGGTACATCCCTATTTACAAACCAGACCCAGATTTAAAATTGTTAGAGATTTTGAAGATTTAAGGCAACACGAAGAATTTTTTTTAATTGCACCCGAATGTCCATTTTTTTTCTTATCATCTATTGAGTCATCTGGGTCGGTAAATATATATATCACCTCCTCCCATTGTCTTGCTTTTTACACACGATCACTGTACGCTTCACATTTCATGTTCCAAATTGCTGGGTGGCTTTTAATTTCAAAAATAAACTGATCTATATCGAGATCCGTTCCGATCACGTCCTATTTGTACAAAAATCCGGACGTAACTGCGGAGTTCGGTGTGGCATACTCCCTGGCCCGCACCGCATCGCCGTCTGAAGGACATGACCCTGTTGTAGTAAAAAGTACTTAAGTTATAAAGTAAGTACGCAGTGAGTACGCCAAACGAGTATAAGTACCTATTACTATTAATAATCACAGTACTTAGCGCGAACTGTTCGCGGATGCACGTAACACGGTTAGTAACAACCATGCTAACTTGCGACTTGTCCATTTAAATAATCCCCAAGTCCAAATAAATAAATACATAATTATAAATAGTTAAATATTTGGGGACAATCTTACACAGAGAGACACACGTACTAAGCAATGCTGATATGGGTACTGGGCGACGATATACAGACTTATATAAATAAATACATACTTAGATATGTAATGCAATAAATAAATACAATACAATACAATATAAATAGCATCCATTGTAACATGGCAAACCTGCATGGTGCAGTCACCGCGCGCACTGGCCGGTATGCCCTTTTTCGTTCGTCTTTTGTTTTCTAGGGGGAAATTTGCTCGACAATTTGAAGGCGTATCGCACAAATCAAATTACATTTATCTAATGTTATTAAAGCTTAAACGCTCTATTGTTATTTAAAAAAAGAATTCTTACTTAATGGGCTGCCTCTAACGCAGGTAAAGATTGTATATATGTAAAATAGTTTAAGTTCTGCTTGTGTTTTAACCTAATCCAAGTCTTATTTGTACGTCACTGGTTCTTGTAACAGAATGAGGCTTGGGTTAGGTTCCGACCCGAAATTTAAGAACGCACGATTGTTGCAGCCCTTTCTTCTTATCTAAAATTGAAGACTACTTATTTCTTGATAATTGCTGCTGAAGTTTTCATCTGCTTGCGCTTGGTACGGACCGTACTCAGGGTAAAGATGAGTCGGTCGTGGTGTACTTTGCCGTTATGTCTGGTTTATTCGGCCGGCTCAGCTATACTATGCCGGAGACGGATAGGTTGCAAATTTTACTTAGAAATATCCGTCCTGACTACGATTGTATGGTAGCTCAAGCTGATATTAAAACTATTGAGCACTTGAAGGCTATATGTAGGAAGTATGAGGCGTGTCTTGATCGATCTAGGAACTTTAAGGAGCCTCCTACTGCCAGCCCGTCGTCTTTGACTGATGACTTTGTATATAAACATGTAAATAGTAAGTCAGTAAATATTGTTAGTTCAAGTAAGCAATTTTGTGTGCGCTGTAGAGTGAATGGCCATTCTTTGCGTTCATGTAAGGAACCACGCAAGATAGTGTGCTTTAAATGCGGCCAAGATGGTTACCGCAGCACTGAATGTCCTCAATGTAAAAAGTCTACTCATACAACTCGTATGCCAAAAAACGAGTAAACGAGGATCAAAGATTGTATGTAAATAATAATGATAATTTTTCGCGTAGCGAATGGGAAGATTGGTTATCAGTTGTTCGACTTTTCATGTTATCTTATAAAACATCTTTGATCCTCTTTGATGATCAAAATGATCACGATCGGCCTTATGTAAATATTGATGTAAATAATTTGTCTCTCTGCGGTCTCTTGGACAGTGGGAGTTCCCTTACTATACTTGGTAATAACTCTCACCATGTTTTACTAGAACATGGTTTTGTTCTTAACACATCACACAAACTCTCTGTGCGAGTTGCTAAAAAACAGGCCGCTTACGCAGACTCTATTGGTTACATTGACTTACCGGTATGTTTTAATAATAAATGTCTTAACATTACTGCACATGTTATCCCTGATATCTCTTCACATTTAATACTTGGTGTTGATTTTTGGAAAGGATTTGACCTGTTACCTAAATGTGTTACACACGCTAAATTGATGCGGCCTTCCAATTGTTCTACTTTAATTTTGAATAATGATAATAAACAAGTTCTTCCTTTCGAAGACTTGTCTCAAGAACAACAGGTTCAAGCGAAAGATATTATATCTCGATTTCGTAAAGCATCGACGGAATCTAGTCCGCTCGGTCGCACGCATTTGATTGAGCATCGTATTGACACTGGTGAACATGAACCGATTAGGCAGAGATGTTACAGACTCTCTCCTGAAAAACAAAAGGTGTTAGTAGAAGAAGTTGACAAGATGCTTGCTCTAGACATCATAGAGCCGTGCGAAAGTCCGTGGTTGAGCCCTGTTCTTGTTACTCCTAAAAAGGACGGAAGCTGGAGATTTTGTTTGGATAGTAGAAAACTTAACTCAGTTACTAAAAAAGACGCATATAAACTGCCTTTTATAAATGAAATACTTGACAATTTGCGTGATGCAAAATATCTATCTAGCGTTGATATCGCCAAGGCGTTTTGGGAAGTGCCACTGCGCGAAGAAGATAGGGATAAAACCGCGTTCTATGTAGCAGGCCGCGGCATGTATCGTTTTAAGGTCACTCCCTTCGGTCTTACAAATGCGCCAGCAACCCAACAGCGCCTAATGGATATGCTATTTACTCCTGAATTTGAAAACCGCGTGTTTTGGTACTTAGATGACATTATTGTAATATCAAACAATTTTGATGATCATATTTCTTTACTATCCCGAGTTTTGGACAAATTAAAATTTGCTCAGCTTACAATTAATTATGAGAAATCTGCGTTCTTTCGACGTGAGTTAAAATATTTAGGTTATATTGTAGACCGCAAAGGCTTGAGAACAGACCCTGATAAAGTAAAGGCAATTCTTGATATTCCCGTTCCTACCACAAGGCGTGAACTTAAAAAGTTTCTGGGTACGGCCAGTTGGTACAGGCGTTTTGTACCTAATTTTAGTACATTAGCCGCTCCTCTTAATATGCTTACATCTACTGGAAAAAAAGCTCCGCCATTTAAGTGGAATGAGGATGCTAACATTGCTTTTGAAAAAATTAAGCAAGCACTTGTGTCTAGTTCTGTTTTGGCTTGTCCTGATTTTTCTAAAACATTTTCTGTCCATTGTGATGCGTCAAATTACGGGATAGGAGCTATGTTGACACAAGATGAAGACGGTATTGAAACACCTATAGCCTATTTTAGCTGTTCTTTATCGAAACAGCAACAAAATTATTCAATAACGGAGCGTGAGCTTCTAAGTGTAATTCTAGCATTAGAGCACTGGCAATGTTATTTAGATAATGGTCAGAAATTCATTGTATATACTGATCATGCGGCTCTGAAATGGTTTTTAAATTTAGACAACCCTACAGGGCGTTTGGCTCGTTGGAGCGTCCGTTTGTCTTCATTTGACTTTGAGTTAAAACATAAAAAGGGTAAAGATCATGTGGTACCTGATGCTTTATCGCGCTCAGTACCAGTCGATTTGGTTTATGTTCAGTCTAACGACGACTGGTTTAATAACCTTTTACAAGGTTGCCAGGACAACCCTTCTGAATTTTCTAACTACAAAGTTGTAAATAATAATTTGTACAGACTTAAGCGAACTAGTTCTTTACTCACTTCTGAATTTGATTGGAAACTGGTAATTCCAAAAGAAATGAGGCAAGATATTATCCATGACAATCATTCACAGCCTACTGCTGGTCACTTTGGTATTTTTAAAACGCATAAAAGAATTTCTTTGTGTTATTTTTGGCCAGGCATGTATAGGGACATTTGTAAATATATTGCAAGTTGTGAGACATGTTTGGCATATAAGTACCAGAATCATCAAACTTTGGGAATAATGGGCAAGCCAAAGGAATGTTGCAGACCGTTTCAGTGTTTATCAATTGACCTTGTTGGCACATTACCGATGACACGTAAACAAAATCGGTACATTTTAGTTGTCAATTGCTGCTTTTCCAAATACTGCTTAATATTTCCAATTAAAAAGGCAACGTCTAACATAATTTGTAAGATTTTGGAAGATTTTGTATTCTTGGTTCATGGTTTTCCACGAACTGTTATAATGGACAATGGTGCTCAGTTTATTAGTAATGATCTACAAGATCTTTTTAGTAAATATCAAATTCCTGAAGTACATTTTACTCCTAAATATTGCCCTCAAGTGAATTCAGTTGAGCGATACAATCGAACCATAATGACAGCTATTAGCTCGTTTGTAGAGAACGATCATAGAAATTGGGATCTTAATATTCCTAAAATCCAATTTGCCATGAACACCAGTGTTAATGAAGTAACTGGGTTCAGTCCTGCTTTTCTGATATACGGCAGAGAGCTTGTTCCATGTGGGTCATTCTACGGTGCCCCCAACTCGAGTGAAGTTGATTATGACGACCTCATTTTTGCACCGCGTGATAAATACGCTGAGAACTTAGGCCACTTGTCCCCAATTCTGGACAAAGTGCAAGCTGCAATTTGGGATGCACATTTAAAAAATTGTAAATATTATAATTTAAGGCGCAAACATGCAGAGTTTAATGAAGGCGATGTCGTTTGGCGTCGGAATTACCAGCTAAGTGATGCTGGTAAATATTTTACTGCAAAACTTGCGCCCAAATTTGTAAAATGTACTGTATTAAAAAAGCTATCTCCTCTTGTGTATGAATTAGCAGATTCTAATGGACGTGCTATAGGTAGATGGCATATTAAGGATTTGAAATTGTAAATATTATGTTATATATTTTAAGTTTTCTTTTCTCTTTCTGGAATTTTCCTTCATGTCGTATTTTGGAAAATTTTCCTGAGCGCGAGGGGTACTGTAACATGGCAAACCTGCATGGTGCAGTCACCGCGCGCACTGGCCGGTATGCCCTTTTTCGTTCGTCTTTTGTTTTCTAGGGGGAAATTTGCTCGACAATTTGAAGGCGTATCGCACAAATCAAATTACATTTATCTAATGTTATTAAAGCTTAAACGCTCTATTGTTATTTAAAAAAAGAATTCTTACTTAATGGGCTGCCTCTAACGCAGGTAAAGATTGTATATATGTAAAATAGTTTAAGTTCTGCTTGTGTTTTAACCTAATCCAAGTCTTATTTGTACGTCACTGGTTCTTGTAACAGAATGAGGCTTGGGTTAGGTTCCGACCCGAAATTTAAGAACGCACGATTGTTGCGGCCCTTTCTTCTTATCTAAAATTGAAGACTACTTATTTCTTGATAATTGCTGCTGAAGTTTTCATCTGCTTGCGCTTGGTGGGCCCGCGTAGCCTTCAGTAGCACCTGCTGCCAGTATTCATCGTTTGGCTCGATGAAGATTCAAGAATGTTAAGGCCAGTGACGATATTTTATTGTTTTGGTGTAGAGTCGCGTACTGACAGATATTAGTTTATTTTATTGTACATATTTTTTTTACAATTATATTTTTACTGTAAGAACCTGTTTTTATTTAGTTATTACCGCTTTAGTTAGCCGGTTACACCATAACTCAGGAACAAATATTTGTGATTAACACACAAATAAATTCCATTACTAGGATTCGTTTAAATTTTACGTACAAATACATACAAAAAAAAACAAAATAAATATTTTTTCTTGTGAAATTGATCTAAGCTTATGTAATATTTTTACTTCTTTTGGTTTTGACGCCTGTGTGAAAGACTAGTTTATCTTGATTATATCGCCAAGTAATGATTTTTCTAGAAAACTTCAAAGTTTTAGAAAACACAAAACTATGTGAGATCTTAATTTACAGAGTTATTGTGTCAAAACCCATTTTCTTACCCCAAATAACTGCTCACGCATTCATAGCCTATTAAAGCTCTTTAATTCAAAACCCTATATTATTAGGATAACCTATATATATATATATATATATATATATATTAAGTGCATGCTGGAACTATTTTTGTCTTAAATGCGTTAAATGGCGAAGTTCATAGTTTAAGTAGTTAGACAACGATTAAGGGAAGATGTGGGTAAACCGCGCGGGCACCGTTGCTACGAGTGGCATGTTCTTCTGTACTTACCTATTAGCTATGAAATTAAACGAGGCACGTGCGAGTTGAGCTCGCACCCTGCGGGTTCCGCAAGCAACCAAGCATAACGACTGAAAATAATATTTTCATTTCGCATGCTCTGAAAGTGGGTCGTTGTTGTTCTAAAAACTGTGCAGAAAATGATACGTTTCTGCTATAGAGCACTGTACTTTCTAAGTTCGTTTTTTACGATAAGCAATTCAAATGTTGGTTTTAAATGGATTTGTTGTACAATTTCCATTTTGATAATTAACTCCCCATTCCATAAATAGGTAACGATATTTTTACGTACATTGTTAATTGAAAATATCCTCAAGAAATACTATTAAAGTTTATTGTTAGCCGTTTTTTTTAATGCACATGTATCTTACTTGCCTCGCATTCGAAATGGAAAGTAGACTATTTAACTCGGGTGAAATGCACCATTTCAGTCTCGGACTATTTGCGCTCTCACTGCGTTCGAGTGCCAAACTACCTCGACAGAAACGGGTGCATATACGGTATCTGTATGTGTACTGAGAACAACGACCTTAAGAGGAAAGAGGTCGGCCGCTTCTTCATACAAACGTAGTCCCCATTTTCCTCTTTGGATATAAATATTATGGAAAATATTTTTACATAATTTGTTGTATATTAACAATACGGCTACGTAAGTAAGTAAACACTTTATTGTACGAGAAAAATAAATATTACATCAGATGGAATATAATTGGGTAGTACAAAGGCTAACTTATCCCTAAGAGGGATGTCTTCCAGTTAACCCATACCTAAACGAACGTTTGACTTTTATCGTTTCTTTTAAAACTGTACAAATAAATTAATTAAATAAAAAAAAATACTCTTAACTCATATACTTATTGAAAATTCGAAAAAAATCAAACGTGAGGGCATATCTGTGGTCAATATACAACAAATTGTGTCAAAATATTTTCAATAATGTTAATATTCAGAGAGGAAAATGAGGACTACGTTTGTATGAAAAGGCGATTTTGCGCGGGACCTCCACTTCCAATCTCTAATCCCTATTCCGAATGTCCTAATCGTTTCTGAGTAGAAACTTACATGAGAAATTTCTCGTGGAAGTTTCCATTAATTTCGAAAACTGGAACTTGCACATTGCTACATTTAAACTTATCCCATAAAAAAAGTTCCCGCTGTTTCCCAGTGAATAAATCTTAGACGAGTTTGAAACATAGGCAATCATAAAGTGTTTTAAAAGCTTTTACCTAAATACGGGGACATTTTACACGTTTTTGTGTGATGCCTACTATGTACAGTCAACCAATTTGAATCCTAGGCCACTATAGAACCTTGTCGCTTTAACTACTCTATACATGACATGCATCACTCAATAAGCACTGTCGTAGAAGTCATTATGACATGGTTCTATAGTGGCCTAGGAATCAAATTGGTTGACCGTACCTACTCAATGTACTAGGTACTGTTAGTGGCGGGATCGATGGGGCGTTCCAATCAGCGAAAGACCTGAAGTTTTACAAACGTGGTATTTTACAAACGTTTTTTGCAATATGCTTTTAAAAAGTTAAAGGGTTTTTTTTATACTACGTCGGTGGCAAACAAGCATACGGCCTGCCTGATGGTAAGCAGCCTCCGCAGCCTATGTACGCCTGCAACTCCAAAGGGTCAACTTATTCTGCCATTCAGTTTCATTCTTCGTTCATTCAATAAAATTGTGCAATGTAAAGTAAGTAAGTAAAAATTCTTTATAGCACCACAAAGAAGACAAATTAAAAAAAAACAGATTTACAATGTAAAGAAAGGTAGCAATAGGCGGTCTTATCGCTGTAAGCGATCTCTTCCAGACAACCTTAGGGTAGCAGGATATAAAGAACAGTAAGTTTAGAACAGGTAGTGCACTAATGAATTAGAGGAATAGGAAAATTACACATACATCAAGCAGACAGTACATACAGTACATTTACAATTTAAATAAACATATAAATATAACAATACATACCTATATTAAAATAAATAAATATTAGATACATATCTAAATATACATATAAGCTGTATGTTCACGCATGAGATCCTTAAAAAATATAAAAGTTGTATAGTCTTTGATTTTATTAAGCAGTATTCTCACGATCATACACGAAGCGCTGCTAGCCTAGCGGTAAGAGCGTGCGACTTGCAATCCGGAGGTCGCGGGTTCAAACCCTGGCTCATATCATACCAATGAGTTTTTCGAAACTTACGTACGAAATATCGTTTGATATTTACCAGTCGCTTTTCTGTAAAGGAAAACATCTTGAGGAAACCGGACTAATACCAATAAGGTCTAGTTTACCCTCTGGGTTGGAAGGTCAGATGGCAGTTGCTTTCGTAAAAACTAGTGCTTATGTCAATCTCGGGATTAGTTGCCAAGCGGACCCCAGGCTCCCATGAGCCGTGGCAAAATGCCGGGAGAACGCGAGGAAGAGAAAACACGATCATACACGACGGTATTTTAAGAACAAGACATGTTAGGTCGGGTCGTTTATCTTGCTATCTCACTCTATCCTATAGCTTGAAATGATGCTGACCTGGTCGTGTAGACGCAGTCCGCAGCCAGTAATTGGCTGTTTGCGTTTTTCTTAGTGGATACATACTTTTTAAAAAGTAAAAAACAATACAGTACCCCTAGTGTAAAATTAGTCGATAGCGAAACATGACGTACGCGTTTGCGTTAAGTCTCATTTTGTATGGGTTTTTGAACAGCGCGCCAAGCGGGACGTTTTGGAAAGTCAAAAATCTCATACAAAATGACACTTAACGCAAACGCGTACGTCACGTTTCGCTGTCGAAAATATTTACACTCGAAAATATTAACTTCCCGTCCGCTAAAAGACGACATTTATAATATTATAATGGTTTGATTTTTTTTATTTGAGTTTGAAGAACTTGCCGTACTATTTCTACTACAATAAAGTACATTTCGGAGCATATTGGAGAGAATGTATTAATTCTAGTGTTCTTAATATCTATCTATGGGCGTTTTGGCACAATCGACTTTACAAACATCGTTACCAGCCAACGGCCCAAAAATAAATAATAATAATAAATAATATAAATAAATATTATAGGACATTATTACACAAATTGACTAAGTCCCACAGTAAGCTCAATAAGGCTTGTATTGAGGGTACTTAGACAACGATATATATAATATATATAAATATTTATAAATACTTAAATACATAGAAAACACCCATGACTCAGGAACAAATATCCATGCTCATCACACGAATAAATGCCCTTACCAGGATTTGAACCCAGGACCATCGGCTTCATAGGCAGGGTCACTTCCCACTAGGCCAGACTGGTCGTCAAATCGTCAAAAGGTGGTCAAAAGTCAAAAAGAAAAAATATATTTACATATCTGTAATTACCTACTAAAAGTTTTCAAAATTAGTTAGCTCAGAAAAAATACGTAATCTATATCTCGTAAGTTTTTTTTTTCAAATATTTTATACTTCGCTGTTCATAGTTCACCGATGAAAGCATTGATCAGTTCGTCAAAAGTGGTAGGTTAACTGATTCTTAAGAGGGGGTAACGCAAAATGGTAGTTTTTATATTGAATGTTTACACATTTAAACCATGGGCAAATATCATAAAAAAACTGATATGGAAACTTGACTATATTCGCAAGGGTAGGCCCCAAACAAAACCTTAATAGGTTAAACTTACTTTAAAAGGTTAAAGATGCCTAAAAGGCAAAAATCCGCGCGACAGCCATATTTTATTCTAATTTTCCGGTTATTCCCACTAGTTACCACCAAGTTTTTTTATACTACTTCGGTGGCAAACAAGCATACGGCCCGCCTGATGGTAAGCAGCGTAGCCTATGTACGCCTGCAACTCCAGAGGAGTTACATGCGCGTTGCAGACCCTAAACCTGCCCCCCCCCCCCCCAGTTGAGCTCTGGCAACCTTACTCACCGGCATGAACACAACACTATGAGTAGGGTCTAGTGTTATTTAGCTGCTGTTTTCTGTAAGGTGGAGGTACTTCCCCAGTTGGGCTCTGCTCTAGATCTGGAATGACATCCACTGGCTGTGCCATACCACACAAAGCGAGATGATATTCACAATGCCCATACCTCTCCACCAGTTGTTACCAGTGAACTACTAGGAATTTTTTTCCCACCTTTCACCACTGGTACTGGGGAAAAAAAAATCCCACTAGTTACCACCACCAACGAAAAACGCTAGATGTATTGCGTTTTTCGTCGAGAAGTTATTTTGAACTCTTTTCAACTACATCATCAAAACAACTCCGTGTTAGCAATTAATTGTTTAGGCACATAAATCTATCTCTATATATATGTATGTGTGTATTATGTTTGTATGTATATGTTATTTTATGTATTTTTGCTTGATTTGTTTTGCTATTGTAATTGTAGCACCGCTCTCAATCTCTCTGCTTAGCCTTAAGGTTGACTGGTAGAGAATGCCTCGTGGCATTAAGTCCGCCTTTTGTACTATAAGATTGTTTTCTTTTGTGCAATAAAGATTAAATAAATAAATAAAAAACCTAATGCTCTTATCGATCTAAAATCCAAATCAAATTATCATTATACTTGTATTACCAACAATCTTTAGAACTCAAAGCCTTCCCGCAAATAACTACCACAAAAGAGCAATTTTACTCCCTTGAGCGGTTCATACTGGATGCGGCCCGCATGCCGCTCCGGTGTCCAAGTGGGACATCGCTATACACCTTCATAGCGCTGTCTCACTCTCACATCGGAGCGAAGCGTGGTAACCGTGTAACAATGCAACGTTTTCCCACAGGGCCGTTGCGGTGAGCAAAGCTGATAGTTCCTGATTGATGCGGTCGGAAATGTGAAGTGTTATAGAAGGACTTGTTGCCTGGTAAGGATAACAGTACTATAGGTGAGAAAATAGGTACGCTGGAAATTCAGAGTACCTATTGTAAGTAAATAGTTTATTCTTAACATTATATCTAAGTAAGTAAATATTCTTATTATATGTAGATTTATAAGTTAATGTTTTCAGTATTGATGATACTAAATGTTTTTCAATTATTATCTAAAATTGTACAAATAAAACATCTCCTGCAAGTAAAATTTTGGGTAGGAGCGCTGTTTACCCTAAAGTAAGAAATAAATTCATTCAATTCATTCATTCTCTACTGCTCCAATAACAACACATTTTACATGTCAAATTACAATGAATATTTAGAAGAAAATAATCCCATCAAAACATTGACATATATCTAAGGTGGATCTTACGGACACTATGAATGGTGCTAGTTTAATGGTGTCACTCACTAATTCGAGCCAATCGTTCAGTCTAACGCAAGTAGTTGCGACCAATCGCGCGCGTGATGCGAACTCATCAACCAATCGCGTTGTAGCGTTAGACTGCACGCGATTGGTTCGAATTCGTGTGCGTGACACCGCTGTACTGACCCCATTCTTATTGCCGGTAAGGTCCGTCCTTATATATATCTCAATGCATCAAAACATTTTCATGTAAAATATTACCACGACGAAACCATAAGGCTTGCACTGTCAAAAAGATAACACATCTTTTGTAGAGCCAAGCTTCTAACTCTACAAGCCTTAACTTCACAAACTCTACACCTTAGCCAAAATGTAAGGCTAGGCAGTTTCGCTACCATCACATGGGCGTAAGGTGAATATTTATTCACTATTAATTATTTTTTATTATACAATAATTCTTGTAGTCACGCGTCTTCATGAATGACATGATCTATACAACATGTTACACCAGCAATTGAAAATGGGATGGGTACACATAGTATTGGTCATACTGAGCAACATTTAATATGGACCAACCCCGAAATCGCGAAAAAAATTGACTCTCTCATACATTTTAGCTGGCCCATATTGAATATTGATATCTTGTATAGGAGAATATTTTTTTTATCTCTATTTCAGGGTTTGTATTTTTAAAAGTTGCTCAGAATGACCTATCCTCGTAAGGCCCAAGGTCCTATACCTATAGGACTTATTCAGTTCGATGAAATTTAAATCATATTCAATTAGGACAGAGTTGCATTTTTGTTTCGTGCAATTTTCAAACAAATTAAAATCTACTGTATTCCGTGCACTATAGGTTCAAATTCCAGTGGCAAATTTTGGATTTTTCATTTCTATGGCTGGGCCTTAAGAGGCTATACAACGTGAACCCACCCTACTTTCAGTGGCTGGTGTGAAACGTATATTTTTATGCGAGTATGTTTTTACTTTTTACCAAAAAATTACCAAGTTTTAACTGGCGCTGTCTTACCCCAATCTCAGCCAGATCTCCAATTTTACCCTAATGGTCGGTTGTCAAAGTTAGAACGAAATCGAGAGTTTCGTAGTTTTGGTAACATCTTTTCGATAGCTTTGATCAAATTAGGAGTTTGTGGTAAAGTTAAAAAGATAAGCGGCCTTACTACGACCAAAGAGAATGTGAAATAGAGGTGGATTGTCAAAGAAAATTGTGTAGCCACAGTAAATTCACTGCCATATTTGAACACATGATTAAAACTTTTATAACGCCATTTGATTTGATCCTTATTCTTTCACTGATATGTGTTAAAGTTAAATATCAAAAAGTGGCGCCATCTTACCGGGCATAGGCTAAAGGTTGTGGCGCTATCGCTCGAAACGGTGCCGCTATACCTTGGCCTTTGATCTATTAGAAAGATGGCAGTAAATTTACTGTGGCTACAAAGTTTTCTTTGACAATCCACCTCTATTTCAAATTCTCTTTGCTACGACTGTCTTACCAGTGTCAAACTGACATTCGCTAACGTCTGTGTAACTTACTTTCTATACGACCGGTCTGGCCTAGTGGGTATAGTGACCTTACCTATGAAGCCGATGGTCCTAGATTCGAATCCCGGTAAGGGCATTTATTTGTATAATAAGCACGGATATTTCTTCCTTAGTGTTTTCTATCTGTATCTGTATGTGTTTATCTCTATAAGTATATGTATATCGTCGCTCAGTACCCATAGTACAAAGTACAAGCTTTGCTTAGTTTGGGGCTAGATCGATCTGTGTAAGATTGATCCCTAAATTTATTGATTTATACATCTCGCTCACACTAATATGTTAGTACGAGCGAAATGCATAGATAGTAAGTTACGCTCACGTAAAGCAGGCCAATTCGAATACATTTGACATCAAAATAATATCTAAAGGATGTGATGTTATTTAGTTATCATTAGATTAATTAGCGCGTCCGTTATAGATATTCGTAGTCCGTACCTACATGTATAGATGCGAGCGAGACGCACATGAGACACAACATAAGACATAATTTAGATACTCTTTCAGACATGTTCAATATGATATGCAATTAGGGTTTGCAATCCGGATCCAAAATGTATGAAATCATCCGGATCTGGATAATTTTATTTGAAATTTCATTTGATATTTGCGGCAGCAAAGCATTCGGCAGCAATGTCGCGCCGCAATATTGCAGCAGTAATGCTGGTGTAGTCTGAATTCAAAAGTTATAACCGGTTAAATAACTTTGTCAGTAGAAAAGGCACGAAATCCAATTTTTCTACGGGAGGATAACGGATAACCCTTCGCGCCTACATTCTTTAAATTTGCCGCTTTTTTCTTCTGACGGAAATGGCTTGACAGACTATATTTAAGACGTCTCATTTTATTATTATTACTAAAATTCTCAACGTTAATAATTAATAAGCAAGCAGAACCATCCGAGTCGTGTTTCTTTTGTTTACCACAATTTATTCCAAAATGACGCAATTTGGTACAGTCCCTCGGGCGTTTACGTCATTCGTAATTGGAAACAGTTCGTTAATGACACCTTATCATCACGGTACATTAGCTGCTTTGATACTTACATTACTAGCTCATTAATTATGTATTGTTTTCATAAGCCGGTAACCGTCTGAGGTTGAAATAGTAGATTGTTAGTGAAAGGCACCCATTTCTGTCGAGGTAGCTTGGCGCTCGAATGCTGTGACTCGTCCGGAGTCCGGAGTATGGTCCGCGAGTGCCATGCGAATTTCACCATAAACTTGCAACAGTCGCGCTGCTGTTGTCGCTATCCGAATTTAACCTTAAAATGAAACATTAGTGGTTATTTTTCCATACCTATAATATTCTCGAAATGTGCCTCTCTGGATTTTGGCTAAAGATGAATATATTTTTATACCAGCTCAATGTTACCAGTACCTGTGTCTGCAGGCTCTGCTTTTTATGATATTATTGTTTTTATAAGAACTAGGTCATTTTAAACCGTAAACAGACACCTAGCATACAAAAATCGGAACAATAAACGCAAAAATCGAAACGGTCAGAGACAGTTCCCAAAAATTTGTTAACTTTTGAAAAAAAAAATGTTGAGAACGAAACCTCGATTTCTGAGATTTTTACGCAGGATTTTTTGCCTAAGCTGCAGTTGCCCTTATCGCGCTAATTTTAGGAACCACCCTGACGGGGGTGGCTCACACGCGACAGAGATATATATTTAAATTCTCAAATCTGAGAATGGGCTCTGCTGGTATGTCGTCTGAACCTTAAAAAAATATTGGTGAAGGAACCCACCTAGGGTTTGCAGGACGGATCTGAAATGTATGGGAATATCTGTCCGATCCAGATAGTTTCATACATTTGAAATCACGATTGCAAACCCTAGACCTACCGCTATATAAACCTAGCATTACAACTGCAGTTTTTCTTTGCGACATTCCTGTCTGCCTATACAATTTGACGTTTCCTGCAGTAATGCACTCGGAAGCATTACTGCAGCAGTATTGCAGTGTGACATTACTGCGGACTGCATTGCTGCGGCACGTTTCAAAAACGATGTTGGTGCCCGGTTTTTCCATTTGCGGCAGCAAAGTCGCACCGCAATACTGTAGCAGTAATGCTGGTACGAGTATAGTCTGAATCGGGACGGCACCTTAAGAATGCGAGGTAGTCAATTGTCAATAGGAGGGTTGTCGCCAAATCAATATCGTCATAACCCCAAACCCCGAACTAATCGGTGCATCGGATAAGTAATATTTTATACGGTTTATTTGGGGTAGGACCCCAAAATGTGGATATTTAACCAACATACATTAGGAACATGTGTTAAGCTATAAGCAGAAATAATTTACCTATTGTATAAGGGCAATTGAACCAAGGAGTAAAATGTTGGGTTATTTTTTCCCAAAGTTCTAAAAAAATCTCGCCATGGATAGAAAAATTATATTTAAAAAACGTATTAGTTTTATACTGTGCTGGTTTGCACGACGAATCTATAATTTATGGAAAGTTTCGCGGATCCGGATACAGATCCGGATTGCAAACCCTATTTGCGAGCCTGGCTTAGTAGCTTTCAGCTATAGGCCATAATTAGCAACTTTTAATATAGGACCATGCATAATAGAAATCTTCAAACGGTTTTTACACATTTTGACAGATAATCGTGGAAAAAAACACCCCGTATTAAAAAAAAATTATGAAAATAACTAAGTGCCTACACGGAAAAAGCCTCAAAAAGAAAAAAATTAAAAAAGAAAATATTTCCTTTTGACAGCATTGAAAAAAACAAAAAGGTACTAATTAGTCAGTTGTCAACATCTCCAGCATCTCCTGAGGATGCCTCGTAGAGAGGCGAAACACATGTCGAGTTTTGTACTTTTGGTGGTGGGTTGTTATATTTATTTGCGTATTTATTTTTGCGGTGAGAGGATGGGAACATTAATTGCATGTAAAAATACGCAAGTAAGTATAACGGGTTAGCACTGATTGACTAACACGTTATTTTCTCGCGGATTAGCAAAGTAATATTACTTGTTTTAATTAGCATGGATTTCCGCAAAGTAACGCCTGATTCTATTAATTATTTCAAAAAGGTACTTACTCTGAAAATGCCCATCAGCTACGAAATGTTTTTTTAGGGTTCCGTAGTCAACTAAGAACCTTTAGAGTCTGTCTGTCCGAGACTGCTCCATAAACTAATTAACACCCGTTCAAGGTCTTTTATGCGGACGGGTACGGAACCCAACACTGAGCATGGCCCGATATGCTCTTGGCCATTTTTTTATAAATACGCAGGTAAAATACGAACTCCAATAAAAGAAAAAATAATAGCGTTCCTGAAATAGTATAAAATATTCAAACCGAAAAAGAAAAAAAATAATACAGCTCTGTCGGCCATTGTTCAAACAATCTCTAAAATGAAAACGGTCTACAAAATTGTACGTTATATTTTTACGAGTAATTCGTCTGCCCCAAAAATGAGAGTACCTACAAGTTTGGTTTTAAAGCACCTAATAGCGCTCGTCAATCCGGCAGTTAGCGTCTTAATGGCCCGCTTTTATTTCCCATACAAATCCACTAATCCGGCATTTCCACAATCCGGCAAAGGGGAAAAATTCGGGTGCCGGATTACCGAGCGCCCATTGTATACCGGGTGCCATTTAAAAATAAACTATTTAATACTGATTCCGAAATGGTATAACATCTGTTGTTTACATCAAAGATATGTTACGTGCTAGCTATTCGCCCATGAAGGGTTCCGTACCATTTCTGACGTATTAAAAAAACTACCTACTAGATCTCGTTCAACTTCAAACCAATTTTCGGTGGAAGTTTGCATGGTAATGTACATCATATACATATTTTTTTTAGTTTTATCATTCTCTTAGTTTAGAAGTTACAGGGGGGTGGGGATGGGGGGGACAGATTTTACCACTTTGGAAGTGTCTCTCGCGCACACTATTCAGTTTAGAAAAAATGATATTACAAACCTCAATATCATTTTTGAAGACCTACCCATAGATGCCCCACAACACGTATGGGTTTGGGCATCTAAGTATGGGGAACGCCCAAAAATTCTTGTTTTTTTTTTTTCTATTTTTGTGTGAAAATCTTAATGCGGTTCACAGAATACATCTACTTACCAAGTGGCTGTAATATATTACGGACGGACAGACAGACGGACATGACGAAAGTATAAGGATTCCGTTTTTTGCCATTTATTTATTTTTATTTATTTATTTTCACCTCACAAAGGATACATTTAACAATTAGTATTATATAGAGCAAAGGCAAATTCGATTATACCCTTTGTGAGAGACTGGAGTCTGAACTAGGCGTAAACCTGTAATACAGATCTCCAGGCCCTCACCCCGGAAACTAGGAGTAAGATTTACTCTTAAGAAATAATTTGCAATTTATTAGAATTACATTAGTGAGGTTATTAAAATAACAAAAACATCAAATCGGTATAAAAAAGATGAAAGTTAACTAAAAGGAATTTGAATTTGCATGCTAATGTATGTTGTATGTGTGTGTGTGTGTGTGTGTGTGTGTGTGTGTGTGTGTGTGTGTGTGTGTGTGTGTGTGTGTGTGTGTGTGTGTGTGTGTGTGTGTGTGTGTGTGTGTATATGTGTGTATGTAGGTGACGACAAATATGGCATATATAATTTCATTTTACAAGATCCTCCAATTCATCATAGGTTAGGGTCATCAGCCAGGTAGTAAGTTTTGACTTGCATTCTTTAAGTGTTAATTTATAAATATCATTTATTTTATTAATACAATTATATAACTTTGGGCTCAGGTAGTGGAAATGACGACCAGAGTGCTTCATCCTATAATTATGCACAAGACAGACATGATCCGAACGTCGCCTATTGCGTGTTAGTTCTAGGTTAAATGGTAATGTTTTATGTTTCCTACTTATCACCTGCCGAATAAATAAGCCTCGCACAGTTAGCACTTTACAGTCCCGATAAAGTTGAACCGTTGGAAATAAGAAAGGTTTTTTGGACATTACTTTTAAAACCGCTCGCTGAGCCCGTTCTAATGGCAGGAGTGACGTCTTATGTGCACTTCCCCAGACTCCAACACAATATGTTAGGACGGATTGCGCAAGTGCGAAGTATATGGTTTTAATTGTCTGCTGTCCGACCACAGATCTTATGTTTTTAAATACGTATATAAGTTTACGCATTTTTGCAGTTAAATTTTTTATATGATTCTGCCAGCGTAAATTAGAGTCAACCGTTATACCCAGATATTGGACGGTTTGGGAATGAATAAGGGACGGGCATGTACACGCAACAGAACGAGGAACGGAATTGGGTATGTCAGATGTAGCATTTTCGGTGAAATCAAGGCAACTATGGGCGGCGATTCTGAGTGTACTGGTGTGAGGCTGGGTGGCTGATGTTGGTGAGAAAGTTAAAAATTTTGATTTTGCTACATTTAGGGTCAGTAAGTTAGCCGTAAGCCACTCGGAAATGGTCTGCAAAGAATTTTCAGCCGTCTTTATGGCAATGTCCCAGTTTTTGCCACTCACAATCAGTGCAGTGTCATCAGCATATGTGATTATGTGACTATTGTTAAGTTTCAAAGAACACAAATCATTGATATATATTAAAAATAGGGTAGGCCCAAGGACGCTACCTTGTGGTACCCCATAATTAAGTTTTGTTTCAGTACTTTTTATTTGATCAATAGTCACACATTGTGTTCGCTCCGATAGATAGCTTTCGAATATGCTCAGTGCAACACCTCTAATACCAAGAGCAGACATTTTGTGCAGTAGAATAGGAATAGAGACGGTATCAAACGCTTTTGATAGGTCTAAAAAGACGCCTATGGTCTTATGTTTATTCTCTAAGTGTTTAATGATCACTTCCGTCAGAGACATTACAGCGTCCTCGGTCGACTTACCATTTCGGAATCCGAATTGGTTAGAAGCTAGGATGTCATTTTTATTTAAGTAGTCGATTAGCCGTTTGTTCAGGATCTTTTCAAAGACTTTAGATATGCAGGTCAGAACAGAAATGGGACGGTAATTGTTAACATTGTCTCTGCATCCGCTTTTATGTATAGGGTGGACCAGGGCCTTTTTAAACACAGCGGGGAAGTTACCGGTGGAGATAGACATGTTAAAAACAAACGTTAAAATCGGGATTACTTTATTTCGAGTGGCTTTTAGTACAGCAGTAGATATACCATCATAACCGACAGAACAGTTATTTTTTAGACCGAGTATAACTGCTTCTACTTCAGTATCGTCGGTGGGTAGGATGGCCATTGAGTTGACTTGATTTTTAGGGACTTTAAGTTGATATTTTTTTGACAAGTCCGAATAATTTGAAGCAGCGCTTATATTGCGAGCGAGAGTACTGCCAATGCTAGAGAAAAAATCGTTTACTTTGTTAATAGAGGAGGTGGGGTCAGTGTTTAGCGATAACAATTCACGTGCTGATTTTTTAGAGGGTTGGATATTAGCTATTTGTTTAATAGTAGTCCATGTTTCTTTTGGGTTACCTTTAGTCTTCGCAATAAGTTGTTGTTCATACGACTGTTTAATTTTCTTTAAAAGTTTATTACAAAAATTCCTATATCGAGCATAAGTAGTTTTTAGGATAACATTGGCAGCATCCCTCTTGAATTTAGTATGAAGTTTATCACGATTCTTAATGCATCGAAGAAGGCCAGGTGTGATCCACGGTTTGATGATATTTTTTCTTCTGGGTACTATCTTATTAGTTTTATGTGATGAGATAATTGATGACAATTGGTTAATTAGGTATTTAGCGGCTAGATTCGAGTCTTGGTAAGCAAAGATAGGTGAGAAGTCTGCGCCCGATATATCGTCAACTATAGCCGTCAAATTGATCTTACTCAGTAACAAATTAGAGTCAGAGTTAGTCGGAGTACAGTTATAATAAAAAACAACAGGAGCATGATCGGTCACAGAGGAGTTAAGTACCAACACAGTAGCTTTCTTATCGCCCCTTAACATAACATGATCTAGACAGCTGTCGTTACGGGTAGGAAGTACATGTGCTGGGAGAAGTCCATGTGTCGCTGTAAGTAAAAGATACTCATTGGCTCGTGGATCACTAGAATTAGGTGAGATATTGATATTGATATCTCCAATGATAGAAACTGACCGAATGTTAGACAGAAGTGAGAAAACATTATCCAGACTTTTTATAAAATTTTCGATGGAATGAACAGCGGGAGAACGGTAGACAGCTAGTATTGCAATGTTCCCTTTAACCTTGATCAGTAGACAATTTGCATCAGATACTTCTGGTTCTTCAACAGAAACTATCAACTCGTTTCTTACATAAACTATTACGCCATCATTTTGATTAGTATATTTAGACTTGTGTGATTTATAGCCAGACAAAATAGGTATAAAAGGTGATGAGCTTAGCCAACACTCTGAAAGTATGATTATGTCACATTGTACATTCGTCCTTGATAATAAAATTTGTAACCCATTAAAATTGCAATTGATGCTTCTAATATTTAGGTGAAGGACTTTGAGATAATTGTTATGGGGTTCTAGGTAATTGCTACAGTCTTCAGGGGCACATGTATAGGAGTTGGCAATAGATAAAAAATTTAGCTACGGAACCCTAAAAAAGTCAGAAAAATTCGATTATCTCGAAAACGATAAAACTTTTACTAGACCTATAAGTGCATTATCTGGAGCAGCCTGAGATGCCCTGTCGGTAGTTGGAAGATTATCCATTAATTACTGGGCAGCCTGTATATGTGATAAGTAACGCTGTTTGAGATTTTATTTGCTTTAAATAAACACTTATACCAATTTTGATAAAGTACGTACGTAAACGTAGCAAAATCATTATATCGATTTAACTATATCAAAATAAAAACAGTTATTATTTCTCGGAATTCCAAATTTTATTAAATTTATAATAACCGATTATAAAAGTTTGAAGCACAATAAGTCCGCACAATAAACTTAATTATGATGATTAAAAGATGATAAAATGTTTCTTGGAAGTTTTCTGTTTATAATTCATGATGGATAGCCTGGTCTCAACTAGGGACGGGTATTGGGCAAACGTAAAGTGGGGGATAGAAGTATACGAACTTACGGCACGATTCCAACTTCGAGATACGTCAAAAATTACCTAAAGTTACTATATGGATTCGATGTCTCACTGCATATTTTGTTAGTCTACCCACTAATGTAAGTATATGTATCGAATACGCTAAAGTAAATAACATTATATGATCACATTTTTTACCAATAAAAATTTACAAAAATACTAAAATTGCGCTAATTATATTTTGTACTGAGTGGTATATGGTCGCGTATAGCTAGATTTATTTTCTTACACCTAAGATTAATCCTACTAAGGTAAATTAATGAGTTTGTTGTTTGTCAATGACCCGCATTTAGTGCAGAAATAATGTTTTGCCTTTTGCGTAGTTACACTAAATGAAAACTGTAGATATGTATATATTTTAAGGTAATTTCAGGCACTTGTTGTATTTACACGCATGCATACGCTCACCCGTACATTGTTAACTTATTTACTCCTAATTCTCATGTAAGTGAATTGTAAAAAATTCTTATGAGAAATAAAAAAAATCTTTAAACCGAATTCTTTAAACCGATGTCAGTGTCAAAAATTACGTTTTTGTTTGAAGAAATGTCACCTTTGATACTGACATAATTATATAATCCATATCGTAACTTAAGCCAACGTTTGACGTATCTTAAAGTTCGAATCGGACGGGATTTTTAAATTTCGCGAACATTCTCAGCGCGACGTCTGTGACACATTGAAGCTTGCTCATTTAGATTAAACGCGTTTCACCGGCGTCGACCGTCGCTATGTCCTTGAGGAGATTTTGTATGGAGGAAATGGCAGCCCGCGGAGCTGACAGACTTCTCGTACTCGCAAAACTCCACTCGCTCGTTCGCATACTCGGAAAACTCCACTCGCTCGTTCCCAAAATCAAACTCGTAGCTCGGCTCGACCTACGAGCAAAAATTTAAAACATGTCAGATCGCCAACGAACTTACTCGCATGTCTATCACCCACTTAAGGGGAAAGAGAAAGGCCGCTTCTCCATAAAAACGTAGTCCCCATTTTCGTCTCTGGATATTGATATTATGAAAAATATTTTGACACAATTTGATGTATACTAACCTATGTAGCTATGGCCCTACGTTTGACTTTTTAGATTTTTGGATTATAGTAGAAATTTGGAGCGAAAAACAAATTTCATACAAATATTTAAATGCTCATAACTCTTATATTAATTAAAAAATCGAAAAAAATCAAACGTAGGGGCATAGCTCTGTTTAATGTACAAGAAATTGTGTCAAAATACTTTCAATAATCTTATGTCCAGAGAGGAAAATGAGGACTACATTAGTATAAAAAGCGGCCAAGTGCGAGTCGGACTCGCCCATGAAGGGTTCCGTACCATTTATGACGTATTAAAAAAAACTAATTACTAGATCTGGTTCAAACCAATTTTCGGTGGAAGTTTGCATGGTAATGTATATCATATATTTTTTTTTGATTTTTCATTCTGTTATTTTAGAAGTTACGGGGGGGGACACACTTTTTACCACTTTGGAAGTGTCTCTCGCGCAAACTATTCAGTTTAGAAAAAAATGATATTAGAAACCTCAATATCATTTTTAAAGACCTATCCATAGATGATACCCCACACGTATGGGTTTGATGAAAAAGATTTTTTGAGTTTCAGTTCTAAGTATGGGGAACCCCCAAAATTTATTGTTTCTTTTTTGTATTTTTGTGTAAACATCATAATGCGGTTCATAGAATACATCTACTTACCAAGTTTGAACAGTATAGCTTTTATAGTTTCGGAAAAAAGTGGCTGTGACAGAATCGGACAGACGGACATGACGAATCTATAAGGGTTCCGTTTTTTGCCATTTGGCTACGGAACCCTAAAAAGGTGATTTCGCGCGGGTACTCCGCTTTCGTTATAAGCGACGGGCAAGAGCGGGACAATTGAGAGCAATATTTTTATCATGCCTTCATAAATACCTACATATATCCTTAAATTTGCATATTTTCGCAATCATAATAAATCACATCGGGCTTAAAACAACAAAATCCCATCAAAGGAGTAGTAAAACATCAAACATCCTAACGAGCGGTACAGTCGGCCGCATTTGTATCAATAAATCGAGATAAAATATGGTGTGGTATCAGAGTTAGGGCGTTTATAAAACTCGATTTTCATCGGCTTGTCTATTTCGAGACAATTGAGCTGGAAATAAAAGAATGCCCAATAGGTTCCAGATGCTTAGTAGATAAAACAACGTTCTCACGAGAAACCCGAAAGATTTGAGCAGTTTATTGCTGATCACATTCAAAGACTAATATCCTTTATTTTTTTGGAATACTCCTAGTTTCAGAGTTAATCCGAACAAAAAAAAACTTTTTTTTTATTTGTCACTTTGCAAAACGCCTTTCTGCACTGAAAAAAATAGATAGCCGAACTGGTTTTGTAACTTTACTAAATAACTAAACTACGGTTATAAGAAAATAAACTTTGCATAAATTTACAAACTTATTTTGTAGTGTATACCCAGTACCTGAACACTGATAGCCAAACACGGTTTTGTAACATATAACACATAGTTCGCAAGTCCCAATTTTTGTGTAAACAGTAACCAAAATTTTGTTACAGTTATGCAAACATTTCTTTCAGTGTGGTGGCGATATGTTGCCTAGTCTAAATAATGACACAATCTTCGTCAATGACACGATCTATATTTGTAAACATGTTTAAGGTGCTGAGTGTACCTATTTGCGGCGCTACAGAGAGCCCCACCCACTGAGCCAGAGGCAAGCATTACGTACACTAGGCCGCATGAGTATCTGTACAGTCTAACATTCTACAGTGAAACCTGCTTAACTGGAACATTAACGAGGGACCAACAAATTTGTCTCACTTATATTGTTACTCCTTATCCAATACTTAATTTAGACATTTTGAAACAGACCCTTATCATCACAGACTCTATCTTGCACTAAATTGGAGTTCAATAATAAAGACAAATAATGTAATGTACGGTCAACCAATTTGATTCCAATTTGAACCATGTCATAATCATAATGACTTCTACGACAGTGCTTATTGAGTGATGCATGTCATGTATAGAGTAGTTAAAGCGACAAGGTTCTATAATGGCCTAGGATTCAAATTGGTTGACTGTACATACTGTTCTTATTCTCATCTTACTAGGCGCTTATTTACATGAAAATAACACAGTTTTTTTAATAAAATATTATCTTCATCAATTGTGAATTAGATAGTACACTTGAAATATAATGAAATGATTGGCGTAAATTCGGCCTATTTTGCTCCAAACTTAATATAGTAAAATAAGAAAATTAAAATTAGAATATTTGATGACCGGCCTGGCCTAGTGGGTAGTGACCCTGCCTAGGAAGCCCGGGTTCAAATCGGGTTATATATTTGTACCTTAGTCATGGGTGTTTTCTATGTATTTAAGTTTTAATAAATATTTATATATTATATCGTTGTCTAAGTACCCTCAACACAAGCCTTATTGAGCTTACTGTGGGACTTGGTCAATTTGTGTAATAATGCCCTATAATATTTATTTAATTTTGTAGGTAGGTTGATATTTATATGCCATTAAAAGTATACCTTCACAACTATCACGTTGAAATCCTTAAATGAGGTTTTGATACTCCTGTAACACGAGCAAAAAATGAAACCGTAGGCTGTACTCCTCAAACTGGCCAACATTTGTTCAGCTTCTTCTTCCTCGCGTTGTCCCGGCATATTGCCACGGCTCACGAGAGCCTGGGGTCCGCTTGACAACTAATCCCAAGATTTGGCGTAGGCACTAGTTTTTACGAAAGCGACTGCCATCTGACCTTCCAACCCAGAGGGTAAAACTGGGGATTAGTTCGGTTTCCTCACGATGTTTTCCTTCACCGAAAAGCGACTGGTAATTATCAAATGATATTTCGTACATAAGTTCCGAAAAACTCATTGGCACGAGCCGGGGTGTGAACCCGCGACCTCCGGATTGCAAGTCGCACGCTCGTATCGCTAGGCCACCACCGCTTCTGAGCGTTCAGCGACTTTTAAAAATAACTTGTATTTTGATTTTTAGCATACTTTAAAGTTTATTCTAAGACGCAATCTATTGCGAATTTTATTAAGTTTAAAGCGTGACAAGCAACGGCAATTACACAAATGACAGCGTAAATATATTGAAGGTTATATTTAATTTGTATGAAAAATAGGAAGTCTAAAATCTTCATACTTTTGAAAAGTCGCTGAACTGTTGGTCAGTTTGAGAAGTACAGTCTACAGTTTAATTTTTTGCTCGTGATACTGGCCACAACCGGTATATGTAGTTTGTCAAGTCATTTCCGTAAAAAAAGCGGCAAATTTAAAAAAAGTTGGCGCGATGGGTCATTGTCGCATATAAAATTTTAATTTCGCGCCTTTTTCTACTGACAAATTTGGTTGACTGGCTATATATAGTTTTCAAATATAAACATATTTTTGGCACATTTTTTGTATCGATATTTTCAGACGTGACTGTACGTACCCAACTATCTTTGTAAGTACAGTCAGCGTCAAATACTTTGTAGCAACCAAAGTAGCCAAATAGTTCGGTACACCATATATTTAGTATGGTGTACCGAACTATTTGGCCACTTTGACTGCTACGAAGTATTTGACGCTGACTGTACATAAGTTTCAATAATTTTGTATAAGGCAATATTTATCCTGTACAATTGGTAAGCTATTCATGGTAGTATCGATATAACAAGGTGAAGGAAGCGCCATCTGATGCCCGTGAATGGCATCTTTAACGAGCTCGCATGAAGCCGGCTGCTCACACAAACGTACACAAAATATGTAGCTGCGAAGACATTTTGAGATCAAAGTGTTTCAAGAGTGGATTGCAAATAAATTGTACGTAATTAAGTACGTATTAACGGCCCGATTTGAATAATGATTAAGACACGTTTAAGATCTTTAAAAGATCGATAATTAAACGAAATGTCAAAATTTACGTTTATTTCGATTCCGCTGTGATCCCAGTAAGATCTATCTACGATATTTCTAACGTCAAAGTGACATTGGTTACCGGAAGCGAGCTGCTTCTGACAATTATACGACTTACAAACGATATCTAAATAAGAACTTATCTAAACCAGAACTTGTCGTTATAGTAATTCATTCTTCGAATCAGGCCGTTATTGTACATAATTAATACATATAAGTCTATCTATAGCACACGCAAAAACACCTCAGGCATGCAGGGAATTTAACTTGAGACTAATTACAGATCCCTAACCATGTATTTTTTTAATTCACTCCTAAGGTCCCACTTTCTACGTTACTAAACAATTGATTTTAATTATTTTTAGCGAATGCTGAAATCTGGTCATACATTTTGTTGGCTAAGAAATAAAATGTAATTATCCATAGATAACTCTATAGTAGCCATTTTTGTTATTTATTTTTAGCGAGCTGCAAAAAATTAATTCATTCATAAAATGGGTATGAATTTTTCCAGCTATTTGTACCTACTTACACTGAATATTTGTTTGTAGCTGATAACATTTTCGAGGAAAGATAATTAGTAAGAAGATTCTGATATAGTGGGAATTTTCAATGTGTAGGTACAAAATATTATTTAAAAGTTCTTAAGTACCAATTCATTTTCTTAGTTACCTCCTTGTTAGTGTCGATAATTATGTATTTGCTTACACTTACGTGATAAATGTATATTTCAACCTCAAATTCGTTTGAATTTGGTCAGCATGTAGGTTAATATTTATTTAATAAATAAATATAATTGGACATTCTTACACAAATTGACTAAGTCCCACAGTAAGCTCCATAAGGCTTGAGTTGAGGGTACTTAGACAACGATATATATAATATATAAATATTTATAAATACTTAAATACATAGAAAACACCCATGACTCAGGAACAAATATCCGTGCTCATCACATAAATAAATTCCCTTACCAGGATTTGAACCCGGGACCATCGGCTTCATAGCCTAGGTCACTATATATCCACTACGCCAGACCGGACGTCAAAATTATTTGATGTAATTTTTTGGAAAACATCAGGATGCATAGTTAACACGCATATATCACACGCCACACCCTAGAATTGCAAACAACCCGACGGTCATTATCATCGTTAAACGAAACATACAGAAATAAGTAAGCTTAGAGTGCTCAATCCTTAAATCGATAAAAACCCATTTATAATAAGTTTTAAGCGAGCTTTGCGAAAACTTATTTGTCATAAGATTTAAGCTTAATAAATAATAAGTATTAACATTGAAGCGTACCTCCCATACTTATTAATTACTGTATAAGGAAACTGATGTATGGAGTGAGCACTCTAAGAATAGGTACTTAATTAAATACCTATGAGAAATCTCTATGAACATATTGAACGTTTGTATGGCTGCCGCAGTCCAAAACATCCTGTAATACGTGAGACTGACAATGGATGATTGATACAAAGGTGAGCCATGAATATACGATGGACTGGACGGCATTATGCCTAGCGTGTGAACGCTTCTTTACGGGGAAATGGAACATTGCAATGTATTGAATGTCTACGATGTTTTTTAAAGACTAGAAAGAAAACTACTAAAGTTAATGTTAATAGAATTCATATGTGAGTTTTCTCATGTGTTTATACTTGCATTGTGTATAGGTTTAAGGCATAGGTCAAGAGATTATTGAACTGAAGCTAGAAGTCAAATTATTCTGATGAGAATCGGCGTGCGAGGGAAAAGTGGAGCCTAGAACCGTCTGGGCCACCGGTCTATGGGCTATGAGATGGTGTACTTTTGAATTTCGATTCTTAAAATCTTACATTTACTGACATAGGTAACAAAAATTATTTAAGGAAAAAAAAAACATGTTTTGCGAAAATACACGTACCTAGTTGGTTAAGACTTGAGTCCTTTGAGTCCTCTGCTTTGAAACTCGACTCAGTTTTTTACTCACATATTAAGTCTTAACTCGAGTTCTTTTCAACGTGTTAGAGACTCGAGTCTTTTGTAGGGACTTGAGTCCTTTTCAGAGAACTCTCAATTTTTTGTTTGCAAAATTTCGAAATGCTTTGTCTTTAAGTAATAAGTTAATTATTCGGACCGTGCGAAGTGCATGGTGGGGGTAAGTAAAGCGATCCCAGCGCATAAGGTGGTAAAAATTAGAACTAACAGCGGAGAGCGTCTTTAACATTTCGTACAAGTTATATGGCTCGAAATGAATCTTTAATTTACGATTACTCCTGAAATATTAATTTAAATTTTATGGTGTAAGGGACCACTTTAATCTGTATGAAATGCTTAATATAATTAACGTATTTAATTTGATAATTATTAATACTGTATCCGTGCCATATACTATGTGATTTTTTCTAGAAGTTAAGAATGAGTATAGTAAGTTATCCTAACACAAGCCTTATTGAGCTTACTGTGGGACTTAGTCAATTTGTGTAATTAATGTCCTAAATATTTGATATTTTTATTTATTTATTAGTTTCCTTAAAAGATAGATATTCAACATCGCGGACTTTTTTGTAGACCCATGAAAGAAAGACAACCCCGCCATACATTATGTTGTTATAGCTCAAACGGATTAGGCAGTGTTTTCGATTAAAGCTCCTAGCGTGATTTTTCTAGCAGCGTGATTTTCTCCGACAACATCGTTATATTTAAACCAATTTACAGAAAACTTTAACAAGTTATATACCTAAACCTGCCTTAAGAAACACTCTATTGATAGATGAAAGTCGTATGAAAACTGTTCAGTAGTTTTTAGTTTTGGAGTAATTTTATGAGATGTAGTGCATTGACGTTTTCCCCTAAGACTTGCGGACGCTAGGTTGCGTGACAGTCGTGCACATAGCGAATAGCACACAAATAATACAATAACGCAAAATGTATTTACTTTTATATAGGTTAAACCTATGAAATTGTTGACGGAGTCTTTATTCGGAGGCTCGAGTGCTTCTGAGCTCACTTAAACAAGACTCAATAAATGACTCACCTCGGGACTTAAAAGACTCGGAAGTATTTTAAGCGCCGAATTTCGTAAAAATGAGTCGAGTTCTTAAAATTCAGACTCAAAAGACTCGAGTTCCTACCAACACAACCCGTATCTACCTAAAACGTACATACATATAAACATTTGGTACCTAGAGGCGTATTCTGATTGTAAATATTGTAATAACACATTTGTTATGGACATGAACTGGCAGTGTCAAAAGTGACAATTCTTTAACCAAAACGTTGCTTTTGCTATTGATTACGAAACATATAACCTGTTATTACAATCAGACCAGCCTCCTATTCTCCCTTCAAAGCCAGAACTGGGTGAAATAAATGGCTGACAGGTATTAAGTCTTAAAAAATGAAGCCGTCGGGCCAACGATTATTATTTAACCCTCTTAATGCGCACCATGTCATCCCGAGGGGATTTTACATAAACATTAATTCCAACAATCAACCGGGAATATCCGTGCAACGCTATTTGCACTCTATTCCGAGGTGACAAGACTCAATGTCGCAAGCGCAAGGAGCTGCAACATTGTAGCAAATATACATAAGTAAGTATTGTTTTATAATGAATGGTTCTAAGACAAGTTTAATATGAAATGTTTTTGATAAATATACTATAATTACAAAGGTACTGTGACATACAAAAAAAAATTGAGCATCTATTCTTAGGGCAAGTTTATTAAATTATTAATTGCTAAACAACATATATACCAGGTGCGCGCGAGGAAATGGAAAATATTTTACCACGTATTTTTGAGATCATAAGAATGAAAAAATCTTACACAAAATGTCTAATCCGGCAAAAAAAAGTTTTTTTTTTACTTTTTGTAGTAGTGTAGTATTAGTAAAACACTTTATTGTACAAAAAGAAACATAAAACAGGAAAGAACACACATCATTTGTACAAAGGCGAACTTATCCCTTTCAGTTGAGTGATCTCTTCCAGTAAACCTTTGAGCAATTGAGGAAGAATTGGAGAACGGTAGACATCAAACTGGAACACAATAAAAAACCTTTTTTTAATTGGTATTAACTCTGATATTAGAATTAAAAAAAGTTTACATGTAGTGGAATAAACTGTCATAATCATTCCGTTTCCTCGCGTGCACCGTGTATAACTAAATAATATCAGATTCCTTCTTCTTCCTCGTTTCCTCATGACTGAGGGTCGCGACCAGATGAGGTCGTTATTTTTTGCACCAAGGCTCTCCATTCTGTTGCGGTCTTCTGCCTTCCTAATACTAGGCGCCTGTGTAGATCTCTGGCAGGCCGTCTTTACAATGTCCACCCAGCGGGTTGGTGGATGTCCAATACCCCGTCCTCCATCCACCATGCCAAACATAATGCGCTTTTCGAAGTTGTCCGGCTCCCGTCTCCGTGTCCAAAGTAACTAAGGATCCGCTGAAGACAAATAGATGACAAGGATTCAAAGGATTGACGCATTAGTGCGGCGCGCCGTCCAAGAAATCCCTAACATCTTACGCCAACACCACATCTCAAATGTGTCAATTCCACTCCGCGGACTCGCCTTCAGAGTTTCCAAACCATACAGGAATATAGAGAAGACCAGTGTGCGCATTGGTTTTGGTTGCTTTGCTGGTTCCTCTGTTCCTCCAGATCTTCTCTAACCGCTTAGCCGCGGATTTTGCGATCTGAGCTCTTCAGATTCCTTTCATCGCAATATTTTTGACTAACATTATTTGCAGTCTTCTTCTTCCTCGCGTTGTCCCGGCATTTTGCCACGGCTCATGGGAGCCTGGGGTCCGCTTGACAACTAATCCCAAGATGTGGCGTAGGCACTAGTTTTTACGAAAGCGAATGTTTTTACTAACATTATTTGCAGTATGATAATGAATACATTTTGGATATGTTCTTTTATAGGCTTATAACATAAAAGTAAGGATATCGAATGCAAATTGCCAATTATCATGATTACATTTTTGAAAATATTAAATCCCAAAGAGCGCTGCCACTGCATCTCTTTCTTTCGTACACGGGAGCCATAGGCGTGTATTTTACAAACACATCCAATATAAAGTTACCTAATAAAAAGCTAATCTGATAAAAAATATTTTTCATTTTCCCGCATCCAATACTAAGACTTCAGAATCGTATTAAAAAGGAATGATGGAATATTTCATTTTTTCCTGTCCAATTAGAGGCCGATGCCTAGCTCTGTAGGTAATACGACTATTCATTATGAAATAAATTATTTTATTTGAAAATAAATAATATTCTCTATGTCTAGACCAAACCGGACCGGAACCAAACCGGAGATTGCGGGACGGCCTTGATACATTTTGTAATGGCTCCTCTACACGATGGGCCACTAAGATGGGCCAGCGTGTAGAGAGGGTAGTGGTGTCGGATGGCTTATGACGCGGCGGGATGGCGATAGGATGGCCACGGTGTCGGTTTTTCGTTCGCACATCGAAGGTAGCGGGCCAGCGATGGCAGTACGCATCTACACGTGGTCCATTCTAGAACTATATCGTGTAATTGCGTTTCAACCATCGCATGGCCATCTCGCTAGTGCAGCGCTAGGCCATCGTGTAGAGGAGCCATAGAGTGTGGAGGGAGTGTGCATTGGATAGGACCAAATGGCGGGAACGAGGGTAGGCCTTTGCTAAGTACTGGGACACACTTATAGGCTAATATAATAAAAAATAGTACATTGTGCAATGAGAGGGTAAGTGATATCTTGTAAATGAGGTCTTTAGATGCAGATTGTATTAAAGACTTGAGTTTGCAATATTCTTACCCCCGGAGTTACAAACAATGTTTTTCATCACACTGGCGAAGAAAAAAACTAAATTTTACGCGAAATAATTCTTAAATACGGTTCTATTTTCCTTTAAAATTCATTTGTAGTTTTACATGTACCTATGTAAAATGTATAATTGTTGGTGCAATAAAGAATATTTACTTACTTACTTACATTTCAAACATTCGTCCGAGCATAGCACAGACCTATCCGGCAATCAGCCACGATTGAAAATTTTGTAAAAATATTTCAAACGTCTATTAAATCAAGTGTAATATAATTTGTTCATAATAAAAATTTAATTATAAAAGAAAGTATTTTAAATGTAAAGATGGCGGGAAAGAGGGGAGGCCTATGCCCAGCAATCAAATGGGACACTCTTATTGGCTAATAATAAAAAAAGTAGCCCTATAGAGAAAGAGAGGTGTGGTAAAACAAAAGACATGCTTCGCCAACTCCAGGTGAATAAGACAGAGTAAGAGTGTAAAAATGGAGGTATGGGCACTGTAAATGTCATCTCGCTCTTTGTGGTAGGGCATAGCACAGCGAAAGTCATCTTGAGCAGAGCCCAACTGGGGAAGTACCTCCACCTTACAGAAAACCGCAGCCAAATAACACTAGACCCTACTCATAGTGTTGTGTACCTGCCGGTGAGTAAGGATGCCAGAGCTCAAGCGGGCCATATGCTTGTTTGTCGCCGACGAATTTTATTTTGTATGTATAATATAACCAACCATCACATAACATTATATCGTATAATAAAATTCAATCTACTTTCACCCTGGTGTCGGTAAAAATAACATAAATCGGTCTTATCGATCGTCTTGAAAAATCGATGAACACGAACACGGGCGCAGTCGATCCGATCCGATTATTAATCGATTCAGAACAATACCCCGTCGATCAGGCCAGGCGGGATATCACGAACCACTTCGTTAAATTGTTGGTCACGCTCGAATATGCAAGAGCGATAGAGAGGCAGATAACGAAATTTCGATTTTCGACGATCGCGGTAGGCCCTCAGGCACCCCGTAATTTCGCGGATCCAATGCAATTTGTCGATAACTAGGCGGCTGGCGTAGGGCTGCTACCTTTATGAAATGATATACATTTTTTTTTAAATACCAGAACCATGATAGTTATTGAAACGTTTGGTTTTAAAAATAATTCACCTGCATAATTTGATTAAATACAACTAAAAACCAAACGCAATTCGGACCGAATCTTGCAAAGTTTTTTTTTAACACAAAATGGATCTACTGGTTGGATCTATCGAGAATGAAGGAAAAATTTGTCGATTGAACTGCCAATTTATGTTGGTTATTTCATTATTTCAATATTTATTTAATTGAGATTTCTTTCGTTTTGTTTTATTGCGGTAATTAAACTTAATTGTTAGAATACCTTGAGTGTGAGTTGTATTATTACCTTCCAATGATGTTTTCACTGCTGACGTCAACAATTCGTGTACTACACGAGATCAAAGTTATTTACATCTCATGCGCTTTTGTGTCTCTTACTACGCTCAAGATACTAATTTAGAATTATTATAGAATCTTTCGCTTTCACAGGGCTCAAAATAAGCACTCGAAGAAATATCACACTTTGCTCTCTTGTTGTACAAAACTATACTTGCACTGCGTGTGCTATCAAAGTCGTTGCAGACTTGTCTTGGTCTGTCTCTATTTAACATATTTTTATTGCTTTACTAAAATAAATACTTTTTCTTAAAGCCCCTTAAGTTTCTACGAGTGTTTTCATTAAAACGTCACTTGCCCTTGTATCTCGTGACAGCCCTATATACATAAGATAAGTGCGCGCACGAGCTTTCATCAGATGGTCGGCGATAAAACACGAGGCGGGTCGCGGATGTCGTGTTTCTTTTATATCGAGAACTCTATTCAGATTTTACAACTCGTTATGATTTTGATACGACCTCAAAGATCGTACACGCTGAATGGTGCATGCGAAGTGAAGTGAAAGTCGTCATGTCAATGTAATTCAAAAACTTCTTGTTATGTTGACGATATACATGGTACGGCTGAATAACCAGACCGTTTTACTTTTATATATTTACATGCAAAATATTTTTACTGATTGATACCATAAATGTTGAATTTTGGAATATGTTGCTAAAAATCTGTCGGGTTATTGGTAACGAAATGTTGAATGAGACAGAAATTATCCATGTCCCATGTCTGACCGTTTTGATTTTTGCGTTTACTCTTGCCGATTTTGTATGCTAGGCGTTTTTAGCGCTTTGTAACGTAACCTCTAACGTAGTTCTTATAAAAAAAAAACGTACAGATACAGGTGCTATCATCTAGGACCAAAATCCAGACGGGAACATGCCGAGCGAGAACCTGTCTATTAAAAAATGACCACTATTTTTTCCTTTTAAGCATATATTTAAGGGTTTAATATATAATACATATGAGCTTGAGACTGTCATCTGGTAGCCGGCGACAGAAGACGAGATAGATCACGAGCACGATTCAGAATAACAACTTGTACGGTTATGATATGACCATAACGATCGTCTTGGTGATTGGCGCGTATCTCGTTTCTCACGTACGACTTTCATTTTTCATTTTCAATTAGCTTGAGCGATTCAAGGTCGTGTCAAAACAATATCAGAACCGTTGCAAGTTTTTAAATCAGAATCCGGCTCCATGATCGTGTTTCTATTATATCGACTTATTTTGTCGACAATGTACAGAGTGGGGCTGAATGACCGGGCGCTTTTTCTTTATTTTTAAATATATTTGACCGATTTTAGAGTAAAAATCTGGCAAAATAAGTATTGGAATTTCGTGTTGTTTTATATCGAAATCTCGTGGAGTCATCAATCATCTAAAATAATGGGTTTCACGTTCACGGTACAGTCACGTTCACTAAAATATTAGGGATGTTTCATTATTTGCCTTAAACTTATGCAACAGATAAAGGTGTTAAGTTGAGACTTACCTACCCATAAAACTTAGCCTTAAATTTTGTGCTATTCTAACAAATACAAATGTGAAAATGATAGATAGAGACAAACGATGATCAACTGTATGTAAGATTTGACAGTCTTTTATGAAGAAAACCTTTAAAAACACTAAGATAATGCCGC
Source organism: Cydia pomonella (assembly GCF_033807575.1). Taxonomy (NCBI): domain Eukaryota; kingdom Metazoa; phylum Arthropoda; class Insecta; order Lepidoptera; family Tortricidae; genus Cydia; species Cydia pomonella. Next base: position 22,990,415 of record NC_084706.1, on the reverse strand, counting down.
TTCGGCCTAAAATATCGCAGTAAATGTAAAAAAATATTTTGTTCGTTTAATAGGTAGTTCGGTCATAACATAACGATATCTGTAATTTTCAAATCGTCAGGACTTAACATTGGTTGCCATTTTGTTATATTGAACGCTAGTTCGGTCTTTCTTACCAGTTTTATTTTAAAAACCCGGATCTTAGGAGGTTAATGGCAATAGTACAAGTTAAAGGCTGGTGTATTTCATAGAAAATAGAATATAGTAAACTAATTAACTTTAGGAGGTTAGGAGGAGGGGAGGTTAGTGCTAGAATAGTTACATCTGTTTTACTTTTCATTTTGCTGTCTTGTATCTTAATGCTTGTAGTTTATTTTTTGTTTTGTTTTGGCTAAGGTTAAGAATTTTAACATAAGTACAAAATGTAAGCGCGTAGTATTAGCAAGTTGTGTTTGCCTATAATTGGGTGAATAATCCGGTATGATTTTTGTGGTTATTATTTAAGTCCAATTGTATTTGTATTGCACCTGTTGGCAAACCTTTATAAATAAATTAATTAATAAAAACTTTTTAACAAAAAATAAAACCGACTTCAAATATTACCAAAAGCGCCATACATGTACCTATAACATTTGAAGAGTTCCCTCGATATCTCCAAGATCCCATCTGCAGACCCCGACTTGGTGCCAACGGGACCACCTCGGGGTTATACACGTTCGATTATAAAAAAAAAATTGAAAATTGGTTCACGATTCTCGGAGATACATACAGTAACATACATAAAAAAAGTCCTCCTTTTTTGAAGTTGGTTAAAAAACAGGAGGAAAATGCATCAGCAAAAAATCAGAAACTATTTAAAAAAAAAATGTTAGTACGGAACTTTCTGTATATTATACCTAATTTATCTTATTTGACTAGTTTCTTAGTGTAGTTCACAGTTTGTTTGTGAGTGTGCGTTGGTTTTTTTGTGTTGAGGGGTTTCTTATGTCCAAGTTATTGGCCAACCCTGGATGGTTCCGGATATTACAGTAGATATTTCATCGATTTTGTGGTACTCGTGACGATAGCCATGTCACAACACTTTCTATAAAAAAAAACAAGATGATATTACTCTTACTGTAAAAATTATATCCTAATATCGTACAGAAATTAGATTTTTAATCTGTAAAAATGCCTAAATTACCCGTAGAAGTGCAAAACCCATTTATTCCTCGGATGCCATCACTCAGGATTACGGGCCAAGTTAGGCTAAGCCCGAAATCATGAGCTGCCCGTGTCAGGGAGGATTGTTACGTTTTATAAAAGTTTGATAGGTAATTAAAGAATATTTGCTTGGTTTATTCATAAATTCATTAAGTACCCTCAACACAAGCCTTATTGAGCTTACTGTGGGTCTTAGTCAATTTGTGTAACAATGTCCTATAATATTTATATTTATTTATTTATTTATATTTATTAAAACGCAGGTATGCAACTAGACGGAAAAGAATTGTTTCTTATAAACGATGGTATTTAACTACTTACTATAGATAGGGCTTATTTAGAAACGTATGTAATACCAACTCGTATAAGTAAATAAATATTATAGGACATTATTACACAAATTGACTAAGTCTCACAGTAAGGTCAATAAGGCTTGTGGTGTAGGTACCTAGATAACGATATATATAATTATAAATACTTAAATACACAGAAAACACCCATGACTCAGGAACAAATATCCGTGTTCATCACACAAATATATGCTATTACCAGGATTTGAACCCGGGACCATCAGCGTCATAGGCAGGGTCACTACCCACTAGGCCAGACAGGTCGTCAATATATATGACAATATGCTCTTTCTTCTTTGGATACTGACATTATGGAATATATTTTGACACATTTTGATGTATATTAATTAGCCTTATTTTTTTATGCTTATTATAAGAATTACAAGCGAAAAAAAAATTGCGAACACATGTTTAGAACCGTAAGGGCCAGGCCCCAGTGGTGTGAGTGGTGAGTTGCATTGCGTCGTATCGTCGCAACGTATTTAATGTGGCATATCATAAAAAATATATGTTAAAATATCCGCAGCAAGTTCGGCTGAATTTCACCGAGAGCGTAACTACGTTTGTATGGAGAACTGTACCCCTAGTGTACATTTATTCGATAGCGAAACGTGACGTACGCGTTTGCGTTAAGTGTCATTTTGTATGAGATTTAGAAACAGCGCGCCAAGCGGGACGTTTTGGAAACTCAAAATCCCATACTAAATCAGACTTAACGCAAACGCGTACGTCACGTTACGAAATCGAATAAATTTACACTAGGGGCTCTGAGCTTGCTGCGCACTCTTAAACGACGCAGAGTTGACGCTGCAGCGGCGCTTGCGAGGAAACAACGCAACGCAACGCAATCCAACAGTGGCCCCCATCTAAAACCACTCAAATATAGTCCAAAAGCCCCAATAAGAGGTCCAAAATTAACTCGAATATCTTCATTCAGGTGTGATTAATATTCTAATGTCGAATAAATTTATATGGCAAAATATTTATAATAACCGACCAAGAGCATGTCGGGCCACGCTCAGTGTAGGGTTCCGTAGTTACTCTTCCGTCACAATAAGCTAAACTGGAGCTTAAAGTGTAGTAAATGGTACCTTTCACCCGAGTTAAACAAATAGGCAAATTTGCATAATCAGTACCTAATTAAAGTAAGTCTTTTTACTATGAAGGGAAAACTTTTTGCGATAACTCAAAAACAGCTTAACTGATCATGTCCGCTATAGTTTTCATTTAATGTCTTTCTTAAGCTCTACTTTCACGATTTTTTTCATATTTTTTGGACCTATGGTTCAAAAGTTAGAGGGGGGGGACACTTTTTTTTTTCTTTCGGAGCGATTATCTCCGAATATATTCACTTTATCAAAAAATGTTTCTTGAAAACCCCTATTAGTTTTGAAAGACCTTTCCAACGATACCCCACACTCTAGGGTTGAAGCGAAAAAAAAAATTCACCCCCACTGTACGTGTAGGGGAGGTACCCTAAAAAAATTAAATTTTTAGATTTTATTGTAAGACTTTGTCGGCTTTATTGATTTATATATCCATGCCAAATTTCAGCTTTCTAGCACTAACGACCACGGAGCAAAGCCTCGGACAGACAGACAGACAGACAGACGGACATGGCGAAACTATAAGGGTTCCGTTTTATGCCATTTGGCTACGGAACCCTAAAAATGGAAGAAAACCCCAGAAAATTTTAAAAAGTACACTGCCATTTATACTTAATTACTTATTAACCTTGTGGACCATAGTTATACTGGAATACTCCAAAATATACGTTTTGGGTGGTTTTCTGGAAGCAAGAATAACGTAGTTCGCTTGACTCTCCCATATAAAATGTCAAGGTCAGACAGCCAAAATGTATGAAACAGACAATTTTTTTTCGCGATTTCGGGGTTGTCCTATAATAAAAGTTGCTCAGTATGACCTATATATTCAGCCCGTAAATTATTGTAGGAAACTAAATAGACAAAATATGCGTTATAATGTACACGGTGATATTTTTGAATTCTGGCGTATGGCTAAGAACATTTCGTCCGGTGACAAGCAAAACTAACTAATTACTAAAAAAAAAATGAAACAAAAATCAACCTCATTGTAGTAATAATATGGTTCATTATGGCTATGAACTTGTGGTGCTAATAAGTGAGTTTTGCTTGTCACCTGACGATTTAAGGGAACTAATTAGTAGCAAATATATGAACTCGTGTTAAATATTAATCAATACGTAGACAGGCCCTAAGGCAAAATTATACACAAAATAAATTATTAATTATCTTTTAAATGGGCTTAATTAGAATACCGGTGTCTAAAAATAACTCCATTTAAGCTCTGGAATGAAATTAATGGACTCAAATAAACACAGTGGATTTGGTTACAGAAGTTAAATCTTGCATAATAACATTAATAACTAGGTTTTATCTTAGACGGCTTAAACGTGTCCCGTCCTAACAAGGTCCCCGAGATCATACACAAGTAAATACAGCCCTTAGTAGTTAGTGTAGGGTTGCCAATTTTAGGAATCCAAATACCAAGAGCGTTATTTTTTTTAATGATAAAGGAAACGTCCAAAAGAGAGGTATGGGCTACGGAGGGTGGAGATAAGGAACGAAATCTCCATGTACCAAAATGTGTCATCAAAAAAAATTTAAATAGGTGGCGCTACAATACCTAGAGTACTTGAACAAAAAAATCAAATCATAGACATCGCAATTCACTCCGTCAATATCGCTTAGGTTCTTAGCTACTCTAGAGCTACTCTGGAGAGATTTGGAATTATTATTTATAGCTGACAGCTGGACACTTTTGCAACAGTTCTACTATAAGAGATGCCACTCCTCTTAATTCCACACTCCATAGTATGGGGGGCAATTGGGCATTGTGAATATCATCTTGCTTTGTGTGGTAGGGCACAGCGCAGCGAATGTCATTTCAGATCTAGAGCAGAACCCAGCCCAACTGGGGAAGTACCTCCTCCTCACAGAAAACCGCAGCCAAATAACATTAGACCCGACTCATAGTGTTGTGTTCCTGCCGGTGAGTAAGGTTGCCAGAGCTCAACGAGGGAAGGGGGGGCTTAGGGTCGGCAACACGCATGTAACTCCTCTGGAGTTGCAGTCGTACATAGGCTACGGAGACTGCTTACCATCAGGCGGGCCATATACTTGTTTGCCACCGACGTAGTATAAAAAAAGGAGGCAGCATATGAACCGTTTGATGGTAAGCGATTACTGTCGCCCATGGATACACCTTGCTTGTAAGTTCGTTGCCGGATTTATGATGTGAGTACGCTCTTTTCTTGAAGATTTGAAGGTCGTATCATCTGTGAGTCGATGATAAGAAATTATATACGAACATTGACGATTGATTGATTGAATATTAACGATCGGTCTGGCCTAGTGGGTAGTGACCCACCCTATGAAGCCGATGGTGCCGGGTTCAAATTCAGGTAAGGGCATTTATTCGTGTGACGAGCATGGATATTTGCTCCTGAGTCATGGGTATTTTTTTTATATATGTAAGTTTTTTATATGTTATATATGTCGTTGTCTAAGTATTATTATTTTTTATTTATTCATAAACAATATTTACATTGTGTTTGAATTTTGAATTATAATTATTATAAAACTACTTAAAACTACATGAACAAAAACAACAAACATGCAACTAATATTAAAATTAAAACATAAAAACACGAAAAGCCAACCAACACAACACAAGTACCAACAACACAAGCCTTATTGAGCTTGCTGTGGGACTTTAGTCAATTAGTGTAATAATGTCGTATAATATTAATTAATTTATTTATTATGATTGAATGTTTTAATGGCGCCAGTAATGTGTCTATGAACGTCACTCATTTTATCAAGGAAATTGCAATCGATAGTGCTTGCTTCAAGGTCGCAGCAGTAATGCCGTTTTGGCCGGCTCCACCTTATTACTAAAATAGCAGCATGATTTGCCAAAGCAGGCAACCCTTACGCGACCTTAAGACGCTGCCCCCACACCATACGTACACATAGCCAGAACAAAGGTTAACGAACAGAGGGGGAGCATCGCGCATGCGTACTCTTACCCTGCGAGCGTCAAAGAACCAGGATACCTGAGACCTAAATACGCATAATAGTTATATAAACTTGAGGTCACGCTTATGATGGTCAGAGAATATAACATCAAAAGGAATAATTCGTTGTTTGATTCTAAAAAGACGGATTTGAACAAATTTTTTTGGCGTTAACTTCGTTTCTGTTTTGAGTTTTTTTTTTACCGTAGTAAAAAGACTTGGTGTCGAAAGAAAATGAGGTAGTTATGTCTTTTTGCAGTAAACCTTGTATTTGGACCCTCTCGTTTGTGTCTTATGTGGGTTTTCTTAAGTGATAGCGTGAATTATAGATGTATCTCGTTTTTATAGATCTCTTTATGATGCTGGCCATTTTTTGAATGTTTAATTAAAGCGTGGGAAATATCCAAGTCTTTAAAGAGAGAGCAAACGAACTGAACGGTAGAATAATTCTGAGATAAATCGAGCACTTCGTACTCCGTCAACAGAGCAATTTAAAATTCATGACTACATGATGAAATTGATGAAGTAGGTGGATGTTTACTACCTTATTACTTCCTAGTATATATGTCGCAGCCAACTGGTTAAATAAGCCAGCTAATTAGTTGGCTGAAGAACAACCAGCAAGTCATTGATGGCAACATTTAACCAGATGGCTGACGGCTGTACATCGTGTAGTCATTTAGTTAAATTAGACATCGATGAATTTGATGTTCAGTTAGGAAGTATTTAAACGTAATTTGTTATGTATTTATTTATTCGAAGAAATCTGTTATTTTTGATTAATTTTAGCATTTTCATTCATCTTTGTCATACTCGTTGTTAAACATGAGCTTATCTCTTTCTCTTTCGGTGAGCTTCGGCGGAGCTCGTTAGCACGTGCATATCTTTCGCTTGCCCAGGTGCGACTAAAGGCAACTTGTGCAATTCGTCGTAAGGTAAGTCTTAAGTTATAATAAATCATCCTAGTCTGTATTTATTTATTCGAAGAAATCTGTTATTTTTGATTAATTTTAGCATTTTCATTCATCTTTGTCATACTCGTTGTTAAACATGAGCTTATCTCTTTCTCTTTCGGTGAGCTTCGGCGGAGCTCGTTAGCACGTGCATATCTCTCGCTTGCCCAGGTGCGACTAAAGGCAACTTGTGCAATTCGTCGTAAGGTAAGTCTTAAGTTATAATAAATCATCCTAGTCTGTTCGGAGCAATAAAATTGTCTTAATATATCGTTTATTTGCAATAAATTGCCTCTAATTAGCCGCAAATGATGTGAGATATGTAATTGTAAGTATTCCTCCCCACATTATATTACACATTGTAATGTAGTATTGTATATTGAAATACACCCAACTTTACAGCCGCCACCAGTTTTAACACTGACGTATTCGCTCACGTCTACGTATAGGTAAAAAACTTAAGTAAGTCACCTGTTGTATGTAGTTGTGACGTGTTCGAATAGACATTTGTTTTATTTGTGTGTGTCTTTTAAACATGTATTGTCTATTCGAACACGTCACAACTACATACAACAGGTGACTTACTTAAGTTTTTTAACTATAACTTACTTTCTTTGCATCTCGCTCCATGTCAATGTCAACACTGGTGGTAGCGTTGGCGTCCGTAGGTACTTCCGTAAAGTACTTTCATACGAAACATGTTTACCAAATTTCACACCAGATGGCGGTGTACTGGGAGCGGCGATTTCCACATCGCGTTATTGAATAGTTTATAGGAATTGTATATACGGTTTTGAGATTATTTTGCTTTTTGTGACTGGTTGTTTATTTTCATAGCCAATCCTTTATTAATATAGTGCGTTCTTATTCGAGTAGAAAATTCAGTAGAAAAAGGCACGCAATTCAAATTATCTGTGAGAAGTCAGACTGACTTCTGAAAAAAAATAGGCGCAAAGAACTGACTTAGTCAGTTCTTTGCGCCTATCTTTTTTTAATTTGTTGCCTTGTTATACTGAAAAGGTCGCTGTGCCAGAGTATAAATGCTGACATTTTTGTGGCATCACTCCACTTACTTGCTGCCAAGTGTATCCGTCTCTTTTCTTCCACAGAGTAAGTTGTATACCTCTCTTTCACCTCGTTATGCAGCTCGGTCTGTTGCCAAATAGTTACGTGAAAGTGTCGCAATCCGAATATTTAATTTGCGAAAAAAGGTTTTACAGTTTTCAGCGTAATTTGAAAAAAGACCGAACAGGGTTAATGTAAACTAGTTTAAATTGTATGTAAATTTCATACAAATAAAAACCAGTTTACAATCCCTAATATTTCCCACTAGCTTTTCGGTGAAGGTAACATCGTGAGGAACCCGCATTGGGCCAGCGTGGGGACGTGGAGACTACAGTCCAAACCCTCTCGTGCATGAGAGACTGAGAGTAGACCTGTGCCCAGCAATGGGACGTACGTAGGCTGAATTTTAATTTTTTTGTCCACTTTGTCTACATCTATGTGTCGGCGCTTATTTTTCTGGACAGTTAGCCCTTCGGGCTTCTGAAACAACCTAAGGATTCTTCTATCCTACCTAAATATTGGTTTAATGTAACCACCGTCAAATCATCACACAGGAATATTACGATGTGCTTGATCTTACCATTGGCCGCCAGCATATGTAAAATGTAATATAACGAAAGCCGTGGTCATGTCCTCGTTGAAAGGTTTAGTTATTGGTACTACGCGCGGCCTGCGGGTCAAGTTCAATGGGGTCAACCCGATTACCGGTATACGGGTACCACAGGCTACTTATGTATAAAATACCTACATTACCGGTTAAAAGTTTAGGTTAGAGGATGTGATATTTCATAGGTTCAGAGGCTGTACAGCTCAGGTCTAAATTACACCCACACACATCTTTATAGCTGCAGCCTATGGTCTAATTATTCGCAAAGATCGATCAGCGCCCTAAGGGTTCAGTTTAACAACGCCTCCAGGGTACTGTTGCGTCTGCCACACGCTTCTGTAGCGCGTCAGGCATGTTCGCGGACGCTCAGGTAGACAGCTGCTCTGCTACAATAAGAAAGCGTGCCGTCGCGACGCGTCGCAGAGTGCTTGACAGTAGCAACAGTATCCTGAGTGTGATAGCGGGTAGGCTCGATAGTCGATAATTATATGCAGCACTGGTCGAACCTGCACCGTTCCTTAGCTCCCTATGATGAAATGTAGTACGTAGATAGGTAGGTATATAATAAATTAAGTACTACCATAGTCTAAATTACAAGCTCTGCATGTACATGTTTACTAACCTGTTATGGATTTTTGTGGTCCGAAAAAAAATGATTTTCATTTTTTTTATGAACAAACCCGGGATCACTCGGGACGCTTAATACTAAAGTGCACTTTACTATGGGACCAACGCGGAAATCACTAAAAAATTTTTGGTTGTTTCATACATTTTGCTGGTCTGATGTTTGAATTTTGTGTGGAAGAGTAAGTTTTTTTTTCCATTACATACTATACTGTATATGCACATTTGGTATTATTTCATTTTACAATCATTCTAAACGTATAATAAATTTTGATATAATGAACTAAATAAGTATCTTATTTTCAAATCCTATAACGTAAAAATAATATTGGTAACATACATTTATAGAAATGAAAATCGCGCGGGTTTAAACATTTTCTTTATACCACGACGATAGACAACAAGCATACGGCCCGTCTCATGGAAAGCAGTCACCGTAGAATATGGACGCCTGCAACTCCAGAGGTGTTATATGCACGTTGCCGACCCTTTAAAAACCTGTACATTCCTTTTTTGAAAGAATCCCATACTGTAGACCCTCGGGAAGACCTCGGAAGGCAGCTCATTCCACAGCCAGAGCGTCCGCGGGAGGAAATTCCTCTTAAACCGCACAGTACGCAACCATTTAGGTTCTAGGGTGTGAGGATGAACACCCTACCTGAACAAATATAGTCTATCTTCCGTGTGAATGTTGTCATGACGTTTGCCCTGGAAGAAAATAAGTAAACATTCAATATAAAAACTACAATATTGCATTAACCTCCTCACAAGTCTGTTGAAAATGTACAAAAACCAAGGATCTTCGAAGTCCATTAAGCGAGATAATCGTCTCAGTCCCTCACTGAAAAGGGCTCGTCTATTGTCATGTGTCCTTAATATTTCACAAGACGCATTGAGAATGTTTCAAGTAGGTTCGGGAGACACAAACAAACGGGCTCAGGGCGGTATTAGACTTACTGGAGATCATTTTGAGAAAATGTTTTTCATAACGACCTCGACCGTCTTTGACGACCGGTCTGGCCCAGTGGGTAGTGACTCTGCTTATGAAGCCGATGGTCCTGAGTTCGAATCCCGGTAAGGGTCCCATGACTCATCACACAAATAAATGTCCTTACCGGGAGTACTTAAATACATAAAGTATTTGTATATTATATATATCGTTGTCTGAGTACCCACAACACAAGCCTTCTTGAGCTTACCGTGGGACTTAGTCAATTTGTGCAAGAATGTCACCTATCATTATTAATATTGTAATATTTAATATTAATTAGGTTATTTATTTAATCTTTATTGTACAAAAGAAAACCATACAGTAGGTAAAAAGGCGGACTTAATGCCATAGATTTCTACCACTGAACCTTATGGCAAAGCAGAAAGACTGAGGATATTTTTGTGGCACGAGTGACGTAACCATTTTTTTAAATCGGTAAACGGCGGAGGATGCAAAAAACCGTAGTCGAATTAGTTTTTAAACTTTGTTTGGATTACTTTTTTAGACGGATTTACAAACAAGTAAAGTTTTTTCCAACAACGAACATGTTTACTGAGTAGTACTGAGTAGTAAACATGTCCAAACTGGTTTAGGACAATGTCGTTTTCAGTTAAATTCAAAAGCCCATGCCCGGGTTTTCAATTCAACAGCTTCGTAGGCACGGTATTTTCGAGAAAATATCAATGAACTTCACTCCGTATATTTTACAAGCTTTAATTTATTTAACTTGTCCTGTTAGTATGTATGTTAGTATTTGTCAAATTTTGGAAGCTAAATTTTACCCACTTCCCGATTTCCGATTGAGCGGAAAATTTGCATAATGCCGACTTACGAGTACATATTATAGTCGGGTTGTTGTCGGGGTGTATACAATATTATGGTACCTGATCTGATGACGGAGACAGGAGGTGGCCATAGGAACTCTGTGATGAAACAACGCAACCTAATTGTATTTGGGGTTTAGAAATGTCACGCTGATTATTAATTACCTGTATTAAGATAAGTCTAGTCAGCGACAAATACTTGTACAAAAAAATTATTTGTTATTACATGCTTTATTTATGTATTTGTTTCAAATTATAAAATGATTTTCTTGCGCCGATATCGCGGCTGTCTCAGGGTTAGAACCGGTGGCAGTTTATATTGTAATATGGCTAAATTGAAGAATAAAGTCTGTCTTTCAAATCTGACAACATAATTACATTGAGTTAAGGCTCATTTTAAAGATGATGAAGTACAGTATCTATAGACGTGTGATCCACGAAGACGCGCAGTTTTGTCTTATCTAACCTTAATTACATGACATTACGACTCAAGGCATGCGTCTTCGTGAATGACACGATCTATTCAGTAATAAAAGAGAATGTGTCCAAAGATATTTTCGACAGTAAGTACAGTGAAACCTGAAGTGGGACATCAAGGGACAAGCAAATTTGTCTCACTTGAAGAGGTATTCCACTTACACAGGGACTCAGTTATCTAGGTATAAATAAACTTCTGTCTTATTGACAGAGGGTTCCATTAATAGAGGTGAGAATAAAGGATGTTTCAGTTGTAGAGGTTAATATTTGAACACATTATTTTGAGTTGTAATCTTTTGAAAAAAATAAGGTATCATAATCCGTGTTATTAAATATTTGTTAAAGTCTGTTTAATTTTTTATTCCAATTTATTTTGAATGATATTACATAGGATAGATTTTGTTAAATTAAATTTGATAAGACTTCATTGCGTCTTAGAACTTTAATAAAAAAAATGTGCAGCTGATCAAGATTTTAGCCTGCGTTTCGATAGTTTTAACTACTACTTTAAGTACCTACCTGTATCATGTTCTACCAAGTCCAGCTTTTGAAGTTTAGGACGTTTTCATTCAAGTTAAAAAAAAAAATTCAGGAGCATAGATACAGTCATACGAACATACTTACAATAATTATGATCTTAAAAACTAAAAATCCTTTTAGCGGCACAACAGATTTTGCTGCGTCACCTGCAGTAAAGTAACGAAAAGTATCGTTTCCAGGCACGAGGGCTAAAAACCTTTACTACCGAGTGAAACATAATTTTTACGTGAAGAAAATACTAACTGTAAAACATTACAAATCAGTTCCAGGAAACTGATATCTTGAACTCCTTTTGAAATCAGTATAAACCTCATATTATTTGTACTTTTACTAAGTAATGCTTAGAGCCATTCCACCCACGCACCCTTGAACACTAATAGTTAACGGAGGCGGGATCTTGTCGGCAAAACATCAGGAAAGCCACGGTGTACGTGATGTTATAAATAAGATTATTCATATTCATATTCATAATATTTATTATATCTATAATATAACAGGTCAAATCATGATACAATTGATTTATTAACTGTAAATGGGTTAATAAAATAAAATAATTAACTAAACATTTTTAAATTCGTCAAAACTATAGAACGTGTGCTCAAGAAGCCAACTTTTCAGTTTTGTCTTAAAGCTTATGAAGAAACTGAGTTGACTGTCTCAGGTAGCCTATTGTAAATCTTTGGACCCATTACGTGGGTCACCTTGTTCGACCGTGCGAGTCTTCTTTGTACGGGAATCAGTCTGCTGGTATTACACGAGTAGCCACACCATGGGCTTCTTAAAGAGTTCGCAGCACGCTCGGCCGAATTTCACATTTGTTTTACGGAGTAACTAGAGTGTACAGACTGGCCAACGTCACTCAGCACCTCAGCAGTAAACTATGAAACTGAAATTAAACACTTATGAAGTTATTCATATACGCGTTAGTGACCTGAATTAGCTATGAATAGTTCGTCTTTATCTGTCATGTTTACTTATGTATTTGAAAGAAAGGGATAAAACATAATTTAACTAAATTAGACCCGTAAAGTTTGAATAAGGGGGTAAGCATAGTTTTATTCACTGATGAAAGCCATTGAACCCTTAGTTTAAATTTATTCTATAGCGTGACGTGACGTACAGTCAGCATCAAAAGTAGCGGATCTAACAAGGTTTCAAAAGTATCTACCATTCTTTAACAGCTTAACAAAAGTTGATGATTCTATATGTAGACAATTTAGACTTTAAATGATATACTTTTGAAGGTGATTCTTAGAGAATTACGAGGGTCATGCCAAAAGAAGTTAGATACTCTATGGTCAGTCAACTCTGAATGGTATGTGACAGTTTGTGCCCCCAGAGTACTGTCAGCTTGGTGTGACAAGCGGCCGAAATCGGGAACTCAGCACCTGCTCTGGCACCATGACAACGCTGCCCCTCACACTTCTGCTAGAACACTTGACTATTTCAGCTCAAAAAAACGTGACTATCTTGCCCCACCCGCCATATTCCCCCGACCTAGCCCCTTGCGATTTTTACTTATTTCCCAAAATTAAAGAAAAATTAAAAGGAAGGCGATTTGAGAACAAAGAAGATGCCCTGGCTGCGTATAATTATGAAATTTCTGAGGTATCTAAAGAAGAGTGGTCATCGGTATTTTCTAAGTGGTTTAGACGGATGGAAAAGTGTATACGTGTTCACGGTGACTACTTCGAAAAAATAGATAGCTGTAATAAAGAATAAAGTCGGTAACTTTTGAGTATCTAATTTCTTTTGGCATGACCCTCGTATCTATATTTGGAAAAGTTATCCGGAATATCAGATACTTTTGGCGCGTTGTTTCATCCGCTACTATTGATGCTGACTGTACTCGTTTGCGTTAAGTCTAATTTTGTATGGGATTTAGAAACAGCGCGCCAAGCGGGACGTTTTGGAAACTCAAAAACCTATACAAAATGAAATTTAACCAAACGCGTACGTCACGTCACGCTATCGAATAAATTTACACTAGGGGTACAGGCCGCTAATTGATGTTGGTGATACTTAGAGAACGTCAATGACTACATTTACGTTTCAGATTTTGATGATACTCGCAGAAAAATTAAATTATGTAAATTAATATATATCTGCCGAGATCCAAACATGGGAAATTTGGTGAGAATTGGAACAATGAAGGTAGAACATAAAAATTCGCCTTTATCGGGAATGCTTTGGTAGGTCAGCTGGTAGAGATGTACAATATAAATACTCTTTATTGCACACCTCAATAAAAAACAATACAGGGAGAAAACAGCATCAGAAGTAGAGGTAAACAATAGGTGGTCTTATCTCTAAAAAGCAATTCTCTTCCAGACAACCTTTAAGTAGTAGTATGTTGGTATATAGAGATAACATTATGAATTTATCGAATAATAACTGGAAAAATGCTAATTGAAGGAAACGGGAGGAAAGTTCGAATAAGTGCACCCATATTAAATTTGTCAACTGCGCCTACCATAAATACAAAGTTAAGAAGCCATTTCACAACGGTGGCAAACCAGCCTACAGCCCGCCTAATCGTAAGCGGACACAGTAGTCTATAGATAAACAAGCCTTAACAACGTTCTCTGAAGCGTATTACTGACGCTTTACTACAAATACAAGGCAGGCCTTTTGCATTCAATATAAAGTACCTATTCTCAAGAGTTCCGAGTGTCTTACGTTAAGTATCAGAAGCATGAACACTTTAGATACTTAGGTGTACCTACAGAGTAAATAAACAATAATAATTCAGCTTATATACGTCCCACTGCTGGGCACAGGCCTCCACTTATGCGCGAGAGGGCTGGCCCGATGCGGGCTGCGTACTTCACATATACATTGAATTTCTTCGCAGATGTATACAGGTTTCCTCACGATGTTTCCCTTCACTGAAAAGCAAGGGGTAAATATCAAATGATATTCCGTACATGAGTTCCGAAAATCTCATTACTACGAGCCAAGATTTGAACCCTCGATATCCGGATTGAAAGTCTGATCAGATCCACTCGGCCACCACCGATTCAGCAAATATACATATAGCAGTAAATTTTTCTGTAATCTGGAAAATGGAGGCATTTTCCCAATTACGCTGCTAAGTTTTGAACATGATGGCAAATCACTGTGCCATACGTCTCTATGTCCTCTGTCTTCATCTTAAAACATAAGTATGTAAAATAATTATCGGGGTCTATTTGCAGAATTTTTGGCCTACTACCTACGCCTCCCACTCTTTAGTGTCAAAGCAAGTCCAAGTGAGGTTATCTCACCGGCTAAATCCAAAATCATGACAGAAACCTACCTTATATCGAAAGTAGCATAATCCCCAGCTCACCCACAATCCAAGACGATCATCCAAACCACTAACACGAACACAACACAACACAAGAAAGTGCGAAACACACGAACAGCCGTTACCCCTGGCCGGCGCGACGCGACTGGCGTATCGAGCGGACGCTCCCCCCTCGCTAAACCAATTTATAATACATACGGAGACGCAGCATCCCCTGATACTCCTCAACCAAAAAACAACCCTATTTAGTTAGGTTTTTGATCAGTTTTCGCTTGGGATAAATGTGCCGCAGAGGCAAAAACGTGGTTCTCGCAAAGGGTGCGAAGTGCGTACGACGAAATTGAAATCAACGTTAAATACCGTCTTTGGGATATTCATGGTTATTTTTGGGTGTTGTTGCAAAATGTCAGGTGTTTTTTATTTGTAACCTTTGTTTGGGTATTGTTGCACTCTTTTGGGGTCAACACGAGTGGGGTTTGGGTCAATTGCTTCTGACACTGGGGTCACCGTTTTACATTACGAGTTAATTTTTCACTAAGGGCCAGTTGCACCAATAACAATTGACGGACTGGTCAAAATCAATCAGCCATTGACATATCTAAGGACGGGCCTTACGGGCAATAAGAATGGGGCCAGTACGGCGGCGGCAATTGTAGCTTCAAAGAGCCGCGGTTTGCCGACCCCTGTGCTAGGGCATCCAAATGAATCCAATTTGTACTTCTAATCCGATTTTGGCTCTCAATACGGTAATTCTGATGTTAACACATTTAGTGCCAGCGCGTGCTACGCGCTACGAGCGTAGCCGGATAACATGTGAAAACCCGTATGTAGCGAAAAGCGACTATGGACTGAGCACTGAGCGCTCGCCTCGCCTGACACGTTGCTGGCAGTGAAAGCGTTAATACCGGTATTGGTTATACATTTAAGGTAAACGGCCCGATTCGAAGAATGAGATACGATAACGATAAGTCCTCATTTAGATATCGTTTGTATGTCGTATATTTGACAGAAGCAGCTCGATTCGGGCAATCAATGTCACTTTGACGTTAGAAATATCATAGATAGATTTTATTGGGATCACAGCGGAATCGAAATAAACGTCAATTTTGACATGTCGTTTAGTTATCGATAAGATCTTTCCAAGATCTTAAAGGCCGGCCGAAAGTCAGTCAACTAATCAATGAAAATAAATCGTTTCAATCGTTTTTAGGGTTCCGTAGCCAAATGGCAAAAAACGGAACCCTTATAGATTCGTCATGTCCGTCTGTCTGTCCGATTCTGTCACAGCCACTTTTTTCCGAAACTATAAAAGCTATACTGTTCAAACTTGGTAAGTAGATGTATTCTATGAACCGCATTATGATGTTTACACAAAAATAGAAAAAAAAACAATAAATTTTGGGGGTTCCCCATACTTAGAACTGAAACTCAAAAAATCTTTTTTCATCAAACCCATACGTGTGGGGTATTTATGGATAGGTATTTAAAAATGATATTGAGGTTTCTAATATCATTTTTTTCTAAACTGAATAGTTTGCGCGAGAGACACTTCCAAAGTGGTAAAAAGTGTGTCACCACCCCGTAACTTCTAAAATAACAGAATTAAAAATCTAAAAAAAATATATAATATACATTGCCATGCACACTTCCACCGAAAATTGGTTCGAACGAGATCTAGTAAGTAGTTTTTTTTTAATACGTCATAAAAATTTAAAAAAAAATTTTTTTTCATCAAACCCATACGTGTGGGGTATCTAGGGATAGGTCTTCAAAAATGATATTTAGATTTCTAATATCATTTTTTTCTAAACTGAATAGTTTGCGCGAGAGACACTTCCAAAGTGAAAAAAATCTAAAAAAAATATATGATATACATTACCATGCAAACTTCCAACGAAAATTGGTTTGAACCAGATCTAGTAAGTAGTTTTTTTTAATACGTCATAAATGGTACGGAACCCTTCATGGGCGAGTCCGACTCGCACTTGACCGCTTTTTTAATAATTTAGTAACATAATCTATTCTTTTTCTGTAAGTACCAATAGCCGTATTTACAGTTTTCGTGGTAAATTATTATTTTTTAAATCATCATAATCATCTTCAATTCCCATATTGAAATGCCGTAAAGTCGTACCGGTATTTCGGGATTTCGGAATTCCGGTATTTATGCCCTAGGTGCTACCGGCCGTAGGAGTCGGTTATATTATAGTTAACAACCGTAAAACAATATTTCTCTTTAGAATTTGACAGTTTGGTTTAGGATAGCAGTTGTCAACCACACATTTAATGTTAAATGGCTCGTTTTTGCAACAAGCGTTTCATTGTTATCATCTTTCACAAACGTGCAACATAGTAAGTAAAGTAAAGTGTTCAGTAATTTTAGAAGATGTTTGCAATGTTTGCTATTTTACGAGTACCTATATTAACGGTGCCAAAGTTTCGATAAGATTTTTTTTTATATATTCAATATTTTAACAGCGTTACGTAAGTACATTGTACAAGTGTGAGCTGAAAGTGAGCGCGAAATATGAAAGCCGATATGTGAAGTGACCAATGCGTTTCATACGACTTTTTCCACACACTTGCGAGGAAAAAAAGACATTTTCATATTAGTAATATTTTAATTGTTAAAACTGCTAGTATGCAGTGTTGCATCTATTCTGTCATACTGTTTGCCCACCCCTCGACCCAGCCGCTGGTAGCCCGACCGGCGCCGCGCCCGCCCCAGAGTTCATGTTGTAAAGTATAATCGACCAAGTTAAGAAGGTTCCCTTTCCATACATATTATTATCAATCTTAACTCGATCGAATTACATTAGGGATGTACTGACTAGTGGGGAAAGCCGACTATCTGGCTACATTTGTAGTCTGTGATTAGTCAGCGACTAGTCGGTAAAAATGCCCGATTAGTCGGCTCTTTTTAAGTTACGGAAAATGTGAAATAAGAAATATCAAATCAACATTTATTATACATTTCACAATATGAAACAGATTGACATTTATTTGAATTTACCAACGATATCATACCTAATTATAGCTCAAAAAACTATAATTAGGTATGATATCGTTGGTTTGGCCTACGACCGGACGACCTGTTTGGCCTAGTGGGTAGTGACCCTGCCTACGAAGCTGATGGTCCCGGGTTCAAATCCTGATAAGGGCATTTGTTCGTGTGATGAGCATGGATATTTGTCCCTGAGTCATGGGTGTTTTCTATGTATTTAAGTATTTATAAATATTTATATATTATATATATCGTTGTCTAAGTACCCTCAACACAAGCCATATTGAGCTTACTGTGGGATTATTGGATGCTTATTTATTATTATTTATGTTGGTAAATTCCCATTGACGTTTCTGGCAGAAGTGTTAAAAAATAACCTATCAAGTTTTTCAACAAGTCAAGTAACCTACGAAAACTTTAGTTTGAATTATTGACCGTATGACGGCTTTCCTATGCCCGGTTGTCTGGTATTATCCTCTGTACGCATTTTCAACCGGATTTCGTGAAATTTTGGGAGCAATTTAGACAGTTAGATTTTTTGCTGATTCAGTTTAGAGATTGTTTAAATGGCGGAGTCAAAGGCATAGGTTACGCGAAGTTTAGAGTACATTATACAGTGGGTACTTCTTTTTAATCTAAATGTGGTATTATTTTAGGTGGTTAAAGTATCGACCTCACAAAACACGACACGGATTCCTCAAAAAAGTCTATATTGCTCAAAGAGATTGGGATTGTTTTTGCACTTAGACGAAACTGATTTGTGCCGACTAGCCGACTAATACTCGGCCGACTATTCGGGCCTCTGATCGCCGATTAGATAGTTGGCCAAATGAATAGTCGGTACAATTAATTATCATATATCACCGCACAAGTGCGATAATATATTAAAAAAGCACGCGTGTGTGATATAGAAGTTTAGAAGAAAAAAGTATAAACAAATATAAGGTATCTCAACACATTTACAACATCAATAAAGAAAAACAAAAAACAGTACCTGAGCTATATAATGTAATTATGGGTTTCAATTTTTTTTTATAAGGACTTGATTCGTTGATTGAATGACTCGGAAGTTTTTTAAGCGCTGAGTCTCGTAAAAAACGAGTAGAGCTCTTCAAATTGTGACTCAAAAACCAAGCCAAGCCTCTATATTTTAAATTGATCCTTTATTTAATAAATAAATATGCATTCTCGTTAGGTATTTATGAATCTATGGCGTTCAATTATTAATTATTCTGTTAACAACGACTGCACGCTCACAGAACTGCAACACGGGAATATAATAAACACGTTCGTGTCTCGCACAAATTGGGCACTGTTACTCGATTTGCATACTCTTATGTGAATGCTTCTCTCTGCGCGACATAGACTGAGAGGTTGATGTGTATTTTGCTAGATAATTGATTTTTATGAAGACTGGAGAAAGCTATACACGACTATGTTTGGAAATAAATTACGTATGTTTTAAAAAACCAGATAAGTGCGAGTCGGACTTGGCCACCATAGGCATGTATGTACATAGGTATTTATTATATATTTATTATGTGTGTAGGTACTCGTATGTGTAATACAATGTGTAAAACTGTTGGTTTGTGTTTCTTATTTCATCTCGATGTCTTTCCTGCACTAACTACAACGGTTGAGTGTTGTCTAGAGAATAACTTACAGCATCAAGTCCTCCATTTCTACATTTTTTTTATCTTGCAATAATGTTTAAGCAAATAAGTATACTAAGAGGAAAGAGGACAAAGTTACTAACTCTAGTAATAATAAAAAAATAAAAACGAAAAAAGTCATACGTAGAGGCATAATTATGGTTAATATACAATACATTTTATGAAAATTCAGTACGTATCTGAACGTAAAGCAATCACTTAAACCCTTAAAAATAAAATGTTTAGGTCATACTGAACAACATTTTGCTGGTCTGATGTTGAACTTTCCTATGGGAGAGTCATTTTTTTTCGCGAGATTGAGGTTGGTTCCATAGTAAGGTTGCTCAAAATGACCAAACAGAGAAGCATAAATGGTGCGGGGTATGTAAAGAACACTAAACCTTGAGTTGACTTTACGTTTATAATTATCCAATAAAATGTAAATGTGCAATAAAGAGTATTTGTATTGTATTGTATCCATAATGTCAATATGCAGGAACGAAAAATCAGACTACGTTTGCTGTATAGAGAAGCTGTCTTAAACTATCATCTTAACTTACTTATTATCTTCGACTTGATTAATATATACTTACATACATGATCTTGCGTTCGCCTCTCAAACTCATCAGAAACTTGGGACCAAACTCGAATTAGTTCTGCAGTATAATTACCCTGGAGTCTAAACTCAAGCTCAAGTTAGACTCCAGTTTTGCTTATCATAGTACAGGAATATAGGGCAATAGCATGGTTGTACCCAAGAATCGGAACCTGTTTTAAAAATAGCGGTAAATACAGGTTTATTTTAGTTTTACTCCGAACTTTCATAAGAACGCGAACGTTCTAAGAACTTTATTGTAACCTAAATAAACCGGTTTATTCGACGAGTGACGAGACGGCTAGCCGGCCTGGTGGTGTGCCACGTAAACAAAGACACCGACATATGAGTAAACCGGTTTTTATTGTTCTAAACCGGTTAATCTGACCAGAACTTTATGTAAATGTTCTCCTAAAAACCGGAACGGTTTTTACGAATGAAACTGAAATTAAAAGATTTTGCGCCAAGTACATGATAACGGTTTGGAAATTTAACCGCTTTCCGATCCTTAGTTGTACCCATTGGTGCGAGTGGGGTGGGCTAGGGTGAGGCAGTTGATATGGCTGATGGCCAAGGGGAGGAGGAGCGGTATCTATCCAGTTAAAAAATATTCTCTAGGAGGAGGCAGCCGACTCCTGCCACCTTCTGACGACGCCCATGGTTGTACCATAAAGCATGACTCACGCTAGACCAGGCCGGGGCCGGGCTGGGCTTCCGACACTTCGTATTCTATGGAAAACACCACATGTGGCCACTGATCAAACGTCATAGAAAATTCCGTGTCGGACGCCTAAAATATTAAAATGGGATTTGGCTGATTTTGTATTGGTAGCTGACTTTTGAGACTAGAACTAGTTTATGTATTACTCATTTGTACCTCCCGACGCAAAAGTGGGATCTTATACGCCAATATCTGTCTGTGTCTGACTGTAGCATCGTAGCTCTTAAACGGATGGACCGATTTTATGTGATAGCAAGTTTCCTTGCGGTTTCTTAGCAATCATTTGCAATCCGGAATTCGCGTGTTCAAACCCCGGCTCATACCAATGAGTTTTTTGGAACATTAACAAAATATCATTTGACATTTACTAGTCGCTTTTCGGTGAAGGAAAACATCCCGAGGAAACCGGACTAATCCCAATAAGGTCTAGTTTATTCTCTGGGTTGGAAGGTCAGATGGCAATCGCTTTCGGAAAAATTAGATCCTACGCCAATTCTTGGGATTAGTTGCCAAGCGAACCTCAGGCTACCATGACCCGTGGCAAAATGCTGAGACAATGCGAGGAAGACGATGGTTCTTAGCCACGATTGATAAAAATCGATCAAGGAGTTTGAAGAGTATATCAGGTCTTTTCTAAAATTATGTAACACATTTTTTGTCATAATTTCGTACGGGATTATTAATTTTTTAGGGTTCCGCACCTAAAAAGGAAAAAACAAAGCCCTTACCTATAGGATCACTTTGTTGTTCGTCCGTCCGTCCGTCTGTCAAGATCCTTTTTTTTCTTGGGAAAGCGTGAAGGTATCGAGTTGAAATTAAAAGTTAAAACCTTGTACTCAGGTGACTCAGGTCTATAGTCCCTTGACTGAAAATGTCCAATTTCTTAAAAGGATACGGCCGTTTTTCCACAAAATTTTTGCCGTAAATTTCGACATTACAATACAATACAATACAAATCCTCTTTATTGCACAACCTCTGAAAAAAAAATGTACATGGAAACGCATAAAAAACATGAAGATAGAGGTAAACAACAGGCGGCCTTATCGCTACAGAGCGATCTCTTCCAGACAACCTTTAGGTAGTGGAGAAATGAAACTTAAATTAACTAATTAGGCATTCTAATTATCTAATTAAACATTCTCAAGGGCATCAAAATATATGCTGCCCGTTGACGTAGAACTATAAAATTTGACAAGTAATATCGTCATTCACTACAAATACAGGGAAAAATCTGAAAACTATACATTTATAAAAAAAAATAGTTAAAATACGGAATCCTCGGTGGGCGAGTCCAACTAGCACTTGACGTTTTTTTATTCACTAGTTAGCAGCCAGGCCTTCAACCAGACCATGACTAACCAGAATAACTTTATAGCAAATGCCTCCGTTAAACGGTAGCCCTAGCATGAGATTAATTGGCGCAAAAAGCAAAGGAATACAGTGCGCAGTGTCGCAGGGCATTAGCAAACAATGAGAGAGATGCTATCGCGTCCGAGCGGGACAGCACGATCGGCTCACACTGCTGCCGACACCTAAACTCAGCAAATGTTACATAGGTTTCGCAAACACACAATTTGTTTCTCCATTTATTTATTGACGACGCGCCCTTCAAAATATGACATAAGTACGATAAATACAGAGAACTTACTAATAGTCGTAAAATGATTACTTACTGTACCCCTAGTGTAAATAAATTCGATTTCGAAACGTGACGTACGCGTTTGCGTTTAGTCTCATTTTGTATGTGATTTAGAAAGAGCGCGCCAGATGTCGATTAAATGTACACTAGGGGTACTGTACTTTGATATTGAATAAATTAATTATTATGTTAAGGCGATAAGATTTTTTATTGTGTATTATTTATAATTATAATTAAGTGAATAATTACAAATTAATTAATATTATCCTTTTCTGCTTGAAACACAGGAACTTCTAGTTCAGGCATTTGTAAACTTTTCCTTATCCTTAATCCTTAGTCTTTAAGCACTACCACGCTACTTTTTTCCAATACAATGACAAAAGGTGGAGTTAATGCTACACAGCATTCTCTACCAGTCAACCACCGTTGTTTAATTTACCAAATTTTCATTCGACTGAATGCATATGTTTCTACAAGCTTTTATTAAACTTGCCCTGTGTGTAGTATGGGTAAAATTTTGGAAGCTAAGTTTCACTTTACGATTTCCGATTGGGCTGAAAATTTGCATACATATGTAAATCGTATGACAGTTATATTATGATGACATGGAGCTGATATGATGATGGAGACAGGATGGGAACTTTGTGATAAAACAACCCAAACTAATTGTGTTTAGCGTTGTTAGAATTGCTCGACGATTATTAGTTGCCTGTGGTAAAAAAAAAAACAGTTAGTGATAAAAGCTAGTAATGAAATTTTTGCCAATTTTTTTTTAAAATTAATTGGATCTTTTTAAAAGAGCCTCAAAACCTAACCTAGAAGCTTTGGCAGTTTAGCGGACTTTCAATCCGGATGACACGACGTGTCGACGTCGTGTTGCGTGAGGGTTGCAAGTATGTTGCCGGAATTTAGGATGGCTTATGATTTTTTCTTGTAGATTCGGTCCGAAGAAACTGCGAGTGACAGTTCATTCCACAGTTCAAAAGAAACTTACAGCTGAGTGTCAATCATCAAAGTGATGCCGATGGAAATATTGTCGCGTAGAGCGATGGCGGAAAAAAGCGACAGGTACTAATCCAAACAACTCCTAGAAGCACTTCCGGTTAAGCTGGCAATACACACTAGGGTATGCTTGCGCAGTTTTGCCTGTACAATTCAACTGCACAGGTAAAACTGTAAAGGAAACTGCACAGTCGAATGCCATACACGCTCCGTTTTACCTGTGCAGTTAATAAAATTGCACAGGCATACCCTAGTGTGTATGGTCAGCTTTATACATGCGATAGAATATACAGAGTGAGGAAAAGCAAGTATTACTTCTTTTTGTAGAAATATAAATAGTTTATTTGTGGCAAAAATATACAGATAAAAAAAGGAACAAAAAACAAACTTACACATAACATTACATTACATGACACATATTAGCCCCGAAATGGTCCCAGCTCAGCATGGTATTAGCCTAGATGGACCAACGCTGGTCTTCCGTCGGGACCATAAACGAGTGAAGCACGGAAGGTACACTATATTTAAAAAAGGAATAATAAACAATGGCAATAAAACAAACAAATTGGAAAGAAATAATTAACAGCTCACAGTTTAATTATATCTAAATTTACATTACATAACACATATTAGTCATGAAGAAGGTCCTGACTCAGCGAGGTGTTAGCCTGGATGGACCAACGCTGGTCTTCCGTCGGGGTCAAAAACAAGTGAAGCACGGAAAGTATAAAAAAAATTATTAATTATTATACACTACATTTAAAAAGGGAATAATAAACAATAGCAAAAAAACAAACAAATTGGAAAGAAATAAATAACAGCTCACAGTTAAATTATATGTAAAAAAAAATGGCGGCGATTGTAGATTTCGCCAAAGGGAAGCAGTGTAACAGTATTAAGGTATAGGTAAAATAATCTCGCGTTAACATTGTTCGACGTATGCTGCCACGCTTAGTTAAGCAGAAATACCGGCTCGAACTCGAAACAAGTGAAGGTAAAAAGAACAGCCTGTATACATTTGAAGCGCTGAATATGTATATAGATTTTTTGAGAAATAATAGTTGTATTATGAAGTGAAACAATTGAATCCCACATTGTTTCGGCATGTTCAACATAAAAAAAAAATGTGTGAGTGTCGTGGAACACTCGCTTGGAACGAAGTATATTATTAAACGTAGTATATCTTATACCTTTAAACGAGCAATTCTTGTATATATATATATATATATGTATATATATTTCGGGGATCTCGGAAACGGCTCTAACGATTTCGCTGAAATTTGGTATATGGGGGTTTTTGGGGGTATCGATCTAGATTAGTCTTATGTTTGGGAAAACGCGTGTTTTTGAGTTTTCATGCGTTTTTCTTTCGTCGCAAAATATGGTCGCTAATTTCGTGTTGCCAGACACTGTCCGTCTGGTCCAGCGGGTTAAGACGCGGACTGCTAAACGAGTGTTACGGGTTCGAATCTCGCCCCGGTGAACTAACTTTTGTGTTTTTTTTTATATGTTCATGTTTTACAAGTTTAATTTAGTAAAAAAATTTAGTTAAGATTATCACCTATACACCACCATAGTACAATAAATAGTTATAACCGAGCAAAGCTCGGTCGCCCAGGTACTTATAATATAAGTGATTAACAAAAAAAAAACAATTCGACAAAATAATAATTAAGTATAGAAACTGCTCACAAAATTTTACAAATCAGTTCAGAAATGCGACTTTAGAGCCAGGGTGAACAACTAAACACAAGAAATCATTTTTTAAATAGGTACAGTAGCTCAAAAAGTGCTACTTTACGTAGCTGTTTAGCGTGCGGAAAGTTGGATTTCGCGAACTAGTCCTTTTTACTTTTCCACGTGTTCCAATTCATGACTATTTATTGATGAGTGTTAATGTTAGTTTCCTTTAAAAGTCGTAATCAACATAAAAACCTACTGTTAATGTAAAAATAATATTTATAAGCATATTTCATATTTTATTACTTACCTCTTCATCATTGCCGGAAATTTTAATGGATAATGACTTGTATGGTGGGATTTAATTTTTTTAGGATTCCGTACCCAAAGGGACACCTTTATATAAACAGGACTCTACTACTAAGACTCCGCTGTCCGTTTGTCTGTCTATCTGTCCGTCTCTCCAGGCTGTATCTTATGAACCTTGATAGCTCGACAGTTGAAATTTTCCTAGATGATGTATTTCTGTTGCCGCTATAACAAAAAATACTAAAAAGTACGGATTCCGAAGCGCTGGTGGCCTAGGGAAGCGCTGGTGGCCTAGGGGTAAGAGCGTGCGACTTGCAATCCGGTGGTCGCGGATTCAAACCCCGGCTCGTACCAATGAGTTTTCGGAACTTATGTACGAAATATCATTTGATGTTTACCAGTCGCTTTTCGGTGAAGGAAAACATCGTGAGGAAACCGGACTAATCCCAGCAAGGCCTAGTTTACCCTCTCGGTTGGAAGGTCAGATGGCAGTCGCTTTCGTAAAAACTAGTGCCTACGCCAAATCTTGGGATTAGTTGTCAAGCGGACCCCAGGCTCCATGAGCCGTGGCAAAATGCCGGGACAACGCGAGGAAGAAGACTAAAAAGTACGGATTCCTCGGTGGGCGATCGGTGGGTAGTGACAGCCGTCGCAGCCGGAAGGCGGACACGGCCACTCATACCTCCCCCCAGGGAGGTATCGAAGGACACCCATCATCATCGAAACTAGCTGCCGCCAAACAATGGCGCGGCGTTTTGGCAGCGGGTTGCTGTGACTCTTGACACCTGGTTTAACACATCTTGTTCGTTTCTAAAGGCATTTATTGCTGACGGCTCTTCGCAGAATTTGCACCCACTCTTTCAAATCTGTATAAAGGTATGTCCACACCACACCAGTGCTGTTTTATCTTTATTTACAATGGTGGTCTTCACATTTGATGCACGCCGCTCCAGAGGGCAAATTTAATCTTACATTTTAATATCAAAATTAAATTTTAATCATGACTTTAGTACTGGCCCATGCTCGCGCCCCTGGGAACACGTACGGACGGGTAGTGAGAAAAGTACGCGTGAATGATATCATTTTGATGTCAAAGTGTGCGTTTAGAAAATTGCCCTCCCGGTGTGCGAACGAGACATCGTGCATAGCACAGCTATTAGCACTATCTCGGTCTCACACCGGAGTGGCCTGTGAATCGTGTGATAACCGCGGTAACGCAGGAAGACCAACACACTGCAGAAGAGCCACGCTCGGTGCACGGCTTCCTCTCAAAATTCCTCTGACTTCGTGTATGACCTATGACATATTCAGCAATAGGTACTTCTGCAGTCGCCGACTGCAGTGCTTCAGGAAACGTCAAAAAGGTCATTTATATGAAACTGACGCTTTTGGGAGAAATGCAGTCGGCAGCATTACTGCAGCAGTATTGCAGAGTGAGATTACTGTCGCAAATGTCAATAATCCGTGCAGCAACATAGATTTAACACTTGCGGCAGTAATGTCGCGCCGCATTAATGCAGCAGTGATGCTTATCATCAGCATGCTAACGTAACCTCTGAATTGGAACTGTACCTTTATGGGCCATCCCACATTAGCGTCTTTTGAACGTCGGTGACTAGACCATTAAAAATTGAACCGGAAACCGTAATGGACGGTTACAGTTTAAGGTTCAATTTGTAATGGTTAATTTTCAATATGGTCAATTCTAATTAACGTTCGGCAACCCTACTAGTCAGCACTGTGGAAAATGGCATCGCTGCGCCGTTGTGCCAACGTCGCGTCGAGCAGCAGCCATAGACTTGACTAGACGCCGACGCTCGGGAGAAACTAGTGTGGAGTGGACCTTTGAACGCGCTTCCCCTAGCCGTCACCTACATGGACGGACTCGGACAGTCGTGAACAAAAAATAAAACCAAAAAAAACGTGCCGCTCTTCGCAATAAAAACTCAGACAAATCGAATTGCTATTTTAATTAGGCAAAAAAACGGACAAAGCTTTTTAGTGTCCTGTCTTTGTTTTTACGATTTAAGACTCTATTGTGTGGAAATATACAAGTTTTTAAGAAATGGTAAAGGTCCCGTAGATGATACGACCAGATACCTGTTACTAGTGATTAATATAAAAATATTTAGTTTATGGAACTCTTTGTTTCAAATAGATAATATTATAATAGAGAGCTTTTCAGTCAAGTACCGTGTTCAAGCAACGAAGCTTGCTGAGTTGCCTAAGTAAGGTACGAGAGCATATGCTCAGTTTCAGTGAAGGAAAACATCGCGAGGAAACCGGACTAATCGCAATCAAACCATATCTTACATAACTTTCGAAAAACTCATTGGTACGAGCCGGGGTTTGAACCCGCGACCTCCGGATTGAAAATCGAATGCTCTTACCGCTAGGCTACCAACGCTTCCAGGCATAATCGCATAAGTCATTCAACAATCAATTACCTCGTCCTGTCCGTCCGTCTGTCATCGCGCCGAGCTGCAAACGCATGAATATGGAACTGCGTAATCGTGTACGGAGTCACGGTTACAGCTATTCAAAACAGTACAGTGTCATATATCGATCCCACAACCCAATCCGCGCGGCTTACGTGGGCGATGACGCGCGCGGCGGCCCAACGGCATTCGGAGATCGCCCACGTAGGACACTTCCATAGGTATTAAAGGATTGAATTCACCCGCGCCGCGCCGCTTCGCGTTCGCGAGTTATTCGCTCAGGTAAGACACTGCCTTATTGAGCTTTCTGTGAAACAGTCGATTTGTGTAATACGAGTATATTCTAAAGTCACGTATTAATTGTTATTTAAAGTTAGTTAATTTGGTTGCTTAAGAGTCACACGAAGCTGCTTCCACACAATCGAAGTTACGCTCTAATTTTAAGACGACATTCTGAAATAACATGAAATTAGATATGAACATTCAAGTTTTACATATAAATCTCCTACTCGCAATATTTTCTTTGTTAAACAACCTTTCGCCATGAAAACTAGTAACAGACAGAGACCACGGATTTCCATCCTGACATACCTCTTTCGCTTCCTTCATTTTCATAACATTCCTCATACACGCTCGTCAGTTTAGAGTGTCCGCCGAGGTCTACCCCTTCCAGCTCCCTCTTCTACTTCTCCCTTATACACTCTCTTTGTTAACCTTCTTTTACTCATTCTTTGCACGTGTCCAAACCATCTCAACATACCTTTCTCAATCTTCGTTCAGTCCACACTTTTCCCTTATCACACTGTTCCTATTCTATTTTGTAATTTCACACCACACACACTTCTCAACGCTCTCATTTCCACTGCATTCACTTGACTCTGATGCCTCTTCTGCCATACCCAACTTTCGCTGCCATACATAAGTGTAGGCACCAATACCTCTCTATGCATAGCCAACCGTGCTTTTTGCGACAACTTCTGGCTGCTTATACAAGCGTTGAGTGCCCCATTCACACGATTTCCAGCATTCACTCTCCTTTCAATGTCTTCATCATGTTTATCGTCCCTAGTGAACAAGGTTTCCAGATACACAAACTCTTTCATTTGTTCCACTCTTTCTTGATCAATCATAACTTCACAGTTTGTCATACTTTCTCCCTTTTCAAATACATATAAACTTTATTGAGTTAAGATACTGCCACTTAGATTGATTGTTGTTAAGGAATTAGGTGACCCAATAACGTCTATTGTACTAGTAGATCATATTACGGAATAAACCGCTAACAGCCTACGTGATTTGCCGGTGACATTTAGACTCATTCAATTAGGCATTAAGCTCGGCAGAATTTCACCTTCCCATACAAAAGGAGTTTCGTTTTCATTTTAAAACTACGTGTTGGATTGTAATGAAACTTTTCACACACAATGACGTCAGGTATATCTAGTCCCGTAATTAGTTTGTATAACCCTAGTTTATAAAACAAATGAAATAGAGCAAAAACGAGTCTTGTATGAAAAACTTAAATTCGCTCTATTTTTTACTATCACTAGATATACCTTATCGTGTTATAAGTAGAAAGTTTTAGAGCTATTCAGCTGGTCGTTTTAAAATGAGATCGTAACTACGTTTGTATGGAAAACTGAGCTTGCCTGATAATCATTGATAGAAAACGCCAGTCGAAACTTGAATAATGTTGCGTGACTTTTGAGAGAGAGAGAGAGAGAGATAAATTTTATTTGGCGTGTGTCGATGTTGGCTAGGCTACAGAGAGGCTAGTGGACTAGTGAAAACATAGTCTATGCTCAGAATAAACAATAGTATGTCGAGAATTGTGGGCGTATCATACTAGAGACAGTACATCAGAACCTTCAATCGTGGATGACAAGGGCTTCCAATGAAATACTACAGTCATTTCACAGTCTTTACTGGACTGCTTACAAATCACAGCACACGTTACATTCCTAATCGAAGCAAACCAGTGGGTCCGACCCCGGCCAGAAACCGCCACCGACGTCATCTTCTCCTGTTCGTTCTACTCTGAAGATTAACAACATAACTTCAATTGCTCTGGATTTCATTTGTGTTGACAGCGCATTCTATGACGCCTTAGCGGCTCTGCTTCAAACGCCACTCAGATGGTACGTAACACTCTACATAGTTTGCTCTATTTGTCAAAGATGGCGTGATTATACACGTTTTTCCTGGCACAATTCTGCCAAATGAAATGCTGAAATCACGAAAAAAAAAATTGGCTGTTTCATACATTTTGGCTGTCTGACCTTGACATTTTCTATGGGGAAGTAAATATTTTTTCGCGATTTCGGGGTTGGTCCCATAGTGAAAGTTGCTCAGTTATGACCTATATATTTACCCCGTAAATAATTGCAGGTAACCAAATAAACAACCTATATTATTATCAGAGTGACCACACATCGCCCCGCTCCAAATGGAATTACCTCACCCCGCGGCGGCGGATGGATAGAATTTCAGTTCGATTAGCAACGACAAATGTTCAAAATGCCGATAAATTGTAACAATCACTACTGCATTTTTGCCATCTAGTGATGGCAAAAATGCAGTAGTGATTGAGGTGTCTTTAATTAGACATTATCTTCTTCCCCCCCTATCGTACCTCGCGTGATTTGTGCACAAGTCCTTAGATGTTAGTGTCAAAACTGACGATTTCAAACAAAAACATCACTTTTGACACTGACATATCCAATCCATATCGTATCTTTAGGAAATTTAAGACGTGTCTTGTCTTAAAGTTCGAATCGGGTCGTAAGCCACCTAATTAGGTGACCTAATAACGCCTATTGTAGGTCCTATTACGGAACTAAACCGCTAACAGCTACGTGATATGTCGGTGACATCTACATTCATTCGATTAGGTATTAAGCTAGTTAGGCCGAGGATTGGACGCACGCGGTGCGCGGTGCCGCTCGCGTCGCCACATTGTGAGCGGCACGAACAAAATATAGATTTGAATAAACCCATTAGACCGCGGGCCAGCAGCATATATCATCAGTCATCGCCTCCCGGCTGATACTTTGTCAGATGATAGCTTAGATGCTATCATGAATTAAAAAATAGTCAGCCGGTTGTATCGCGGTGGAAAGACCGACAGTTGATGACAACACGCGCCTTACCACTCTATGTCCGCAAAGTATGCGTAATCTGTAAATTGCGTAACAGTTTATTAGGAACGCCTGATGGAGTGCTACATGCAAAGTATATATTTTTTTAACGAGCCTATAAAGTGTCCCACTGCTGGGCAATGGCCTCCTCCCTAGACTTCCAATCTTCCCGATAAACTGCAGCATCCGTCCAGTTGCTGAGAAATGCGTCCAGGTCGTCCCGCCATCTCTTAGGCCGACCATGCCGTAATTTTTTTATTACTGTTATAAAAAGTTAAAGCGCTTATTTTTTACATGTTCATGCGACCAGCTGACGTTCTTACAACCGCGATACAACCGGCTGACATTTTTTTTATATTAACAATAGCAACTAAACTATCATCTGACAAAGTATCAAACGGGAGGCGATGACTAAATTTTTTTTACGTGTTTCGGTGGTTGCTATTCCTCAATCCACCAACGGAGCGGCAGCTGACGTCCACGAGGGTTCATCATACATCGTTAACCACTATACGAGTTTTCGCCCGGGAGGCGATTGATTGTGGAAATCTGTTCCTGGCTCGCGGTCTATATCTTGGCCGTCAGCGACGGCGGCTTGCCTCGCCGCCCGCCGCCCCGCTCGCCGCGTGCGTCTAGTCCGTGGCCTTAGAGCGACTGGGTGGCTAATTTGTAGGCTTTGCAGCAGTGTTAGGCAGTAGGGTGTCCCTTGTTTTACGATTTTCAAAATAAAAACTCGTACAAATTAATATGGAGAAAATTTTATCAGACAGTAAATTGTTAATTTACATTTTTTTTATACAGAGTTAATAAAAGCTGGGGATCCGTTTAAGGGAATATTTTGTATCGTCTTCTGATTAGGGGAAAGTAGAAGAAAAATTTAGAATTTAGAATCTTACTTTGAGGGAGGCCGATTGGGGAATCGGCAATCGTGCCGAATTCAATGCTTTTCACACTTGTATAAATACGATACGCTATCCTGCTTACTACGTTACTTTTAAGTCTTTTAACCAGTTGAATAACAAGAAAGAATTCAACTGCAAATTCCAAATAAAATATCGACAGTACAGATGGCATCTAGGGCTTATTATTTAGTTATATTTGGAATATGGGCCGCGAGCATCGCGTGCTCGATCCACCACTTGATAAAACCTTCGGCGCCTTTACGCTTTGGCACAAGTCATAACACAACGGCAATTAATCTACTACAACTTTACAGTATCCACCGTAAAACCGGAAAAATATGCTGAAAAAGAGCTAGTCGTAGAAACGCTATGGGTTGAAAAACCTACAGGTGAATATTTCCGTAATCGAATTTAATCTGTCGTGAGACATACTAACATTAAATTAACTCTACGGATTCCACTCACGTGTTTTTAGTTACTCACTGGCTGGCTGGCTGGGCTGTGCCGCCAGCTTGGAAGCCTGTGATCCTTCAGCAGAAGGCCAGTGAGTGTGGTGACAGTGTAGTGGACATAGTGAGTTCGTGCTGTTTGTCGATACAAGTGCTAGGTGACCCAAACCCTAACACCACACCACTATGCCCACCTACTACGACGGCGCAAGATCTCCCCAAACCGGTTCAATGAGCGCGCGCGTATCGTGCGACGTGGCGCGGAGCAGTACGCGAATCGCGGCCGTCGTGAATGCTGCTCGCACTGTTAGCGCTTGAGAAATGAGACATAGGCTCTCCGAAACATGTCGCGCGAGTGACTAAAAACACGTAAGTGGAATCCGTAAAATTAGTTTAATATTTCCGTAGTTTCGCAGATTGTTCAGTAGCAAGAACAGGATCACCGTAATGCGTGTCGTGGATGAAACTAATTCTGGGCTCCTCTACTACTGAAGGTTACGTTTATCTGCCATGGCACGCTCAGGCTATGCATATGCTGAGACGCAGGCGATGCAGCTCCACGCAGTGCAGGGCAGAGCTGATTTTGTAAAGTATGGAACGTCCTTGCGCTGCACCGTGCATAGCTAAAGGACGTTTCATACTTTACAAATTCTGCTCTGCCCTGCGCTGCGTGGAACTGCGTCGCCTGCGTCTCAACATACGCTTAGCCTCAATGTCTGTAGATATAAACCAACTTTTATGCGGCAATCGTTGTTTGTGCGCTCGTCACTTGTACCACAGACAAGCACACAGCGGACTCAATTCAATCTGTTTGATTTACATTCTCTGGCTGCGACGTTTTTTTATTCTAAAGGACATTCGTGACCGTCCGGACGCGTTAATGTCTAAGTACCCATCTCGATGCGTTTTAAACAATTATTTTATTTCAACGAAATTTATTTATGGCTTCACGAGCTGTTTATAATTAAATGCAAAGATAGATAACATCATAAACCTATCAATTATACCAGCGCAATTTAATAATATCTAAAAGTAATTTTTCATGGGTAGGTAGGAAGAGACAGGTCACCTATTTCTGCAGCTGATTGTGACATGTTGTTGTTGTTGTCATAAAGCACCCCAGAGGTGCAAAGGGCCTTCACAAGCTCTCGCCACGCCTTCCTATCTTCAGCTCGTCTTCTGGCCTCGCTCCAGCTCAACCCGACCGCTCGTAGTTCTCTTAGGACGGACCGTTGCCAAGAGTGTACAGGACGCCCAGAGCCACGGCTTTCGTCCGGGGGTTTCCACGCGAAAGCATTATTCCTTTCGTTGATTGTACATGATAAATAGCACCCGCTCAAGATCTATTGTGACGGGTAACATGTACTGCCCGACATGCTCTTGGCCGGTTTTATTTAGATAAAATACCGTTGTCACAAATTGTATTAGCAATCTTGACGATTTTCTCTAGGAACTTCAGCGATCCTGATCTTTAAACTTTCGCTCAATAGAAAAAAAAATATTATGCCCCCGCCACACTATGCTCCTCACGCTACTCCTCTCGCTGCTGCCATGTTGCCCTCTCTGGGGGCCCACCGTGGCAACCGAAACTCGCAAATTGCGGGATCTTTCTATTTTACTCTCACTAAGACGTAATTAGAGTGACGGAGAATAATGCCCGCAATTGACGAACTTTGATTTTCCCAGTTATAGCCCTGGCCCTACACCAGTGCCTATACTGTAGATTTTTTGACTTTCGCTCGAGTAGAAACTCGCGCATTTAATTGCGGCATTGCATTTAATCGAAAGATCCCTAGGTATTGACTCGTGCCAAACAACCAATGAGTATACTCATCATGCCGCACGTCATGCTCCTCGTCATGCCCGCCGCTCCCTATTTTGTTGGTTGTTAATGTTTCTACATTACGTCTTCTTCACATCTTAGAAGACAACAGGCGTTATTTAATGAAACAAGGAAAATAGCTAGTAATCCAAACCTACCACTTTACAAGGAGTTTGTGTGTCTGCCTCGCCATCGTCTGAAATTCCGACATCCGCCCTACCAGACAGCACAATTTCTCATGAAACAGCCGTTCGATATAAGCAAAATGGAAGGACGAATGGAAAGCAATTTCACCTAGAGCAGACGTTCGAACTTATGACCCCACGCAGAAGCCATCTGGCTTCTCAGCCCCCAGGCTTAAATAGAACAGAACATGGACTCTGCGGGGACTACATGTTTAAGTGTGGCTGGAGAAATTCATCGGCGTGTGATTGCGGAGCTCCTGTGCAGTCCATAAAACATATTACTTATCTATGACTCTCTAAAGAGGAAATACATTGGAGATTACTAGACTTGCTCTTCCCTGATTTGAACGCAGCCCCTTGGGTGAAGAATCTAGATCTCAAATAATAGCCCTTAACTACTATCTATATTTCCACAAATATTTTGTTAGTAAGCAACCAGTATTGTAGCCATACGATTAAATAAAAATTACGACTTGCCTACTTTCCTCGCTACATACTAACTAACATGCCACTCGACGGCTGTGTGGCAGGGGTATAATGTACTGTTATTAAAACTTTGGTTTGAGTGACATTGAAAACCCGCTCATATTGATTGTTCGCCTACAAACTAAACAATTATTATTTTTTATTATTTATTATATAGCCCTTTGTTCTGAACGTGATTGTTCTTTTTGATAGTCTTGAATTATCATATGAAGTCTCTTAGTTCAGTGTGCCTGTCGGCAAAGGCCTCCTCCAACTCCTTCCAGTATCTTCTCTCTCTTGCCACCCTTGTCCAGAGTGGTCCCACTGTACGAATAATTTCGTCTTCCCATCTTGTTACTTGAGGGCCTTGCGATCTTGACCCGTCTGTAGGGTGCCACATGAGAACTCTTTGGCTCCACTTTTCTGTCTTATTATTATACACAAATTTATTTTCTGATAGTGATCACGACGCGTGAATATTTCTGTGTCTGTATGAAAGTTGAATATGTTTTAGGCAAAAATTGAATTTTTGGTACAAGCTTTTATCGTTGAATGTACTTTTATTTCCACAGGCAATTAATAGTCGTCGAGGCAATTCTTCAAATTTAGCTTTCAAGATTTGACCCACACAAACACATACATACTGATAGAGCAAATTAATAAATAAAATCTTGCAAAAAGCATAATGCATGTTTTTTATTGAAATATCTGTTGCTCATTTCTAAAAATAACTGAATTAAATTATTTTTCTACGAAAGCTCCAGTGAAAAGAGTAAAAAGAAGCAAATGAAAGAGATGCGCTTGGTGGATTTCACAAGATCTAATTTACTTTTTCTAATTTTCTGCGAAAAGCACCGGACACATTTCTTCGCTACAAATTAATTTACGATGTATGGGAGCATTGATGGTGTCACTGAAATTGTATACGTAGGTACTTATAATTTAAAAAATATACTTGCTATAAGGTAGAATCTGCCTATTTTGCTCCGAAATTTATTGTTGCGGTGGGAGGTGTAAAAATACGCAAGTAAGTATAATGGGTTAACACATTCACTGCCGGGAACCCACCTGGTGGGCGCCCAAGTGGCATTCGGGGTTCTATATGAGATGTCTAGTCGTTCACATGTACTCCACAAGCTGTGTAAGTCAGCTGTATAAGAGCTGTATAGCTTGCTATAATGCTCTTATAGAACCAGTTTGGGCACAAATTAGACAGCCTTAAGTTCACTATGGCTGTACATTAGCAGTATAATAGCATTATAATAGCAGTTTAAGTAGTAACATCGGACTTAAGGCTGACTAATGGCACTATATGGGACGCAGTGTGAACCATACAACGTACATGAGTGTAATAAAGAGTAACAAGTGGCTAAATACACAGCTATCACAGTTATAAAATCCGACAAAAGTACTCCAGTGCTACCTAAAATTCACGTGGGTCCATTATATTTCTTTATTTTATTTATTCCTCATTAGTTTGGTTTTTTGTGTGCCATCAGAAACACCGGCGGATATCCTTTGGATAAATTTTATGATAACACGCGGTAAAGTACCTGTTTTAAATTCTTAATAATGTTAAATGCTATGGGAATGCAAGTTTATCGTGAAATGTATACATATTTACAGCTAAAATATTCACGCGCCTCTGTAAAAACGCGATATTCATTTTAAAATATTTAAAACTGGCTGAGAGGAAATCAACAATTTTCAGTTTTTGACATTATATTGGCATTATAATTATACTACGGTAATTAATTATAGCATGAAACCAAAACTCAATCGCTCTATCTGCGTATTTTGTGATAAATCTGCATGATAATTTTGGAGATTTATTTGGTAAATATTTTAGGTTACGCAGAACAAAATGGTGGAAATGAAATACGGCTATGTGAACTGATATAACTCCAATTTAATGCGGTGAGCGTATAATAGGTTCACATGTGTTCTGTTAGAATGCTGTTACCTATATAAAGTCCCACATTTGTACCACTACAGAGCCAATGTCTATAAATTTATTCTAATGTGAACGAATGTACAGCTTTAAGATGTAGTTTAGGTCAATTGTGTATCATCGTATAATTCTTTCAATATACTGAAATTTTAGAGATCCTTTCTTCTTCCATTCTTCCACCGGTTCTCGCTCTTATTTTCCAAGATTTGTTATTCATTTTCAGAAATTTTTGCACGCGACGTAATATAAACACAGCTTGTGGGATAAGTGTAATAGAATATCACATTCACATTCATTTTCAGCTTACAGCAAATTAGAGTAGTACTTGTGGACAAATAAACTGCTATTGATGTTAATGGACAACACATATAATCCTTTTAACAGCCTACAGTGCACATGCGAACCATTTAAACACTTCTGTACAGCTAGTAAAAAAAGGTTATTTTAATGATCACAAACAAGTCCTACTACAGCTACTAGCTGTATAACAGTCTCAAACAAGTAAACATAACAGCTTTTGGCTTTATAAATGACCATGTGTGTTCTATTAAAATGCTAGCTCTACAACATCGTACAAGTAGGCTGTTAAACAGCGGTTGCCGTATCTCTACCCTCCTATAATGCTCTTAGTCAGACGGCTGACTAAAGGATAGTTGTTAGAGTATTATAACACCAACAGTCGTATAAAAGTATAACTCTACCCTCCTATAAGTCCCTTAGACAGGTATAGGTGTTATTAATCGCAATAATGCAGCTTATACATCACGAGTGAACTGTAATAATGCTTCAAGTACACCTGGGAACTAAATGTGTACTCTTAAATGGAGTAAAATGCTACTTGGGCGCTCGTGAGCTTTGTTCAGATGCCGCTGAGCGGGTTGTTTTGTACGCAGCTATAGACCACCGGTTTCTGGGGTAGTGCGCCGTTTTTTGTCTGGCAGTGAATGTGTTAACACTGATTGACTGCACGTTATTTTTTCGCGGATTAGCAAAGTAACATTTTTTGTTTTAATTGCTCCGAAATTTTAAAATTCAATTAAATGTTAATTATTATAATATATTGCTGTGATAGGAATGCTGTTATAGGCACAGTAACTGTAACAAAAGTAGTAGGAATCCCTTTATGGACATTTTCGGTATCATGTTGTAACTTGAAGGAAAAGTTTTTCATAACTAATTACCTTCAAGTTAAAAAATATTTTTAGTTGTCGTAGTTTTCATATATGTATAGGTATAAAGACTGTTGAAGCACAATTACCCAGTAGGAATAAAACTATGTAGGTACATTTCACGGTACTGATCAGCCGTGGACTTTTTTGTTAATTAAATCTAGGTACAGAGTCACTTCCGAAAATATCCATACAAAAATGTGCCAAAAATACTACCTTAATATATGGGCAATAACGTCGTGTTTACATATTTTGGCACTTTTTTCGTATCGAAATTTTCAGACGTGACCGTACAATATACTTCAGGTCACATTTTAGTACAGCAGCATTACCCAAACTATGGGTCGCGACCCATTGGTGGGTCGCGGGCGAAGGGCCTATATTGTTCCCACAAGAGCTATGAATTGTGAAAAAAAAGCTATACCTCCCTAGAGAGTTATACCTTTTTTTTACTAATTAATACAAATCAAGTAGGTTAACTTTTAAAATACTGACATTTCAATATAAACATTTTTGTTTATATTTAAAAAGATTTAATTTCAATAATGTAATATTAATAGCCGCTTAAAATATTTTTATTTTTACACAATTTTCAATTTTGTCTGTGCTTTCGATGCCTAACCCGTCAAACAATTACAATATATATGGCGGACGAATGTTTAAAATGTCACCGTATTTAAGAATTATTTCGGTTAAAATTTAGTTTTTTCTTCGCAAGTGTGATTAATGAACGTTGCACAATTAATGTTCCCTATTTGAGACAGCCAAGAGGTGGGTCCCGAATTCACCAGTTTTTGTTAGGTGGGTCGGAGCCCAGTCAACTTTGGGAACCACTGGTCTACAGTATCACAAGGTCAAAAAACAAAGTGAAATATTGCACTCCTTACTGTTTGTTACTAAGTAAAATGCGACCGTGCACAACATGACTTCGCGTTCTGCTGACAACTGTAATTGAATACCTAGTCACTTACACTGCGGGCCGGCGGGGCCTGAGAAATCGCGGTGTTAACGCTTAGCTCAATTTACCTAAGACAGTGTCTTACGTGAGCGAATAACTCGCGAACGCGAAGCGGCGCGGCGTGGCGCGGGTGAATTCAATCCTTTGATACCTATGGAAGTGTCCTACGTGGGCAATCTCCGAATGCCGTTGGGCCGCCGCGCCGCGCCGCGTCGCATTCGCGAGACATTAGGTAACGGTCTCAGTTTCACTCACATAATCTACTTAAACACTCTCAAAAATAATGAATTTTCAGTAATAATTATTTTATTCGACTACGCTCATTGATTTTTTAAATTAAGGTGCGATTATAAATAAGTTTTTGGCAAAAAATTAATTTTTGGTACAAGCTGCTTGTACCTTTTCTTCCACAGGCAACTAATACTCATCGAGACAATTCTAAAAACCCCAAACACAATAAGGTTGCGTTGTTTTATCACAGAGTTCCTGTGGCTACCTCCTGTCTCCATCATCAGATCTGCTCGATGGTACCATAATATTGCATTGTCACCCGAATTACATATGTATGCAAGTTTTCAGCTTCATTGGAAACCGGGAAGTGGGTCAAATTTAACTTGCAAGATTTGATTACAGACAACGGGACAAACTAAATAAAAGCTTGTAAAATAAGTTTTTTGCAAAAATTTCATTTTTGGTTCAAGCTTTTATCGCTGACTGTACTTTTCTTTCCACAAGTAACTAATACTCATCGAGACAATTCTAAAAACCCCAAACACAATTAGGTTTCGTTGTTTCATCACAGAGTTCCTATGGCCACCTCCTGTCTCCATCATCAGATCATCTTGATGGTACCATAATAATGCATTGTCACCCGACTTACATATATATTCAATTTTCTGCTTCAAATTTAACTTGCAAGATTTGATTACAAACAGAAAACGGTCAGGTGAAAGTAAATAAAAGCTTGTAAAAAGCGATCAATTCCAGTTGATGACCGACCGAGAACAGTCGATCACATAAATAAATGTAGAAAATGTAAAAGTTTAGTAACAAAATAGATGAAAATTCTACATAACGCGGCGGCGCGGCGGCGGCCCAACGGCATTCGGAGATCGCCCACGTAGGCCACTTCCATAGGTATCAAAGGATTGAATTCACTCACGCCACGCCGCGCCGCTTCGCGTTCGCGAGTTATTCGCTTACGTAAGACACTGTCTAAGGTAAATTGAGCTAAGCGTTAACACAATAGATGAACAGTTTTTGTTATTTTCTGGAACTACCTAAATATGGTTTCTAGAGTTCCTCTAATCATCATATAAATGAAAAGTAAGGAGTTTATCTCTTGATCAAATCATAACTTAATGGCAAGCACGACTCGCTACCGCCTTTCTATTCTTTCTAACCTTTAATTTAAATTTGAACTTCATGGCCCGACTATGCGCACTCAGAATTTCTCATCAAACCAATACAAACCGTATTGACTTAGAAATAAGTACCAGAATGCTTAACATATCTATTCATAAATCCACAAAATAGCAAGAGAACTAAAATGGCAGTAAAAAATAATATTTTTCGTTCGTGCTCCGGCATACTAGGCAGAGACTATGGTGATTGGTTTAAAATGCAAAACTGCAAATGGATCCATTTACGCTTGTTATTTTTTTAATAGTTTGACAAGTTTTCACTGTGATTTTGCTAGTTGATATTTTCATACAACTTAAAATGATAAAATTTTAAACAATGTCACAAATAGGTTTTCTACCAATATTTTTCGTTGTATTGCAAAATCTAGTTATGGTAGGGGAACCCAAAAGGGATTTTTTTAGTTACTAGAGTGTCAGAATTTAGATTAAGATAAGAGTGATATATTGCTACCAGTGGAATCTACCTTAGCTACTTTTAGCTATCTATGTTAGTCCATTGGTTGGTGGGGGGTCGATGGGCAGTTAAAAAAATCGTTAAGTATATTGAAGATTTGGTTACAGTAAGCACTTAATCTAAAAATTATATAGGTAATATGTGTGTAACTTGTAACCTAGATTAAGAAAATATTTTCTTTCAAAGGTTTCTAAATAAATTTATATATATATATATATATATATGAGGTAGATATAAAACACCAAACATGAGGCACAAATATCTGTGTTCAACACACAAATAAATGTCCTTACCGGGATTTGAACAGAGAACCATCGGCTTCATAGGCGGGGTCACTACACTAGGCCAGACCGGTCGTCAAATTTTATTAATTTTATTTTATTAATTTATTTATTTATTCCAAAACCGTTATAAACCGGTTAATTGATGCAACGCGGACTAAAAATATTGTTCTATCTCCTAACCGGTAAAACGAGAGAACAATATTTCGTGGTTCGCGGGGAACGATATAATTATAATATAATAATACCGGTTACCCTCATCTCTCGGAGACTCTCCTTTTTTAATCCTAATTAAAAATAATTTTAATTAAATCCTTTTTATTCGCGGGTGAATGAAACAAGTTTGAAAAATAAAACGGTTTCCGCACTGATTTATAGAACGGGCCAGTTTGTAAAGTCTCCGGTGTCTGTCTCAAATCACATCAGACAGCATTGCACTAGTAACTAAATCGGTTCATATTTTAAAATTTTCTCTGAACCATCCGCCATCTTGCACAGTGTTGCACCGGAAGTCGTGGCGTGGCGTCGCGCGCTTATTTCCGGTTTCCGCCGGAAGCTGCGTCTGAAGCGAGCTGTTTGTCACTCTGTAAATAACTCGCGACTCGGGAACGTTGATAGAATACTGCAATATATTTATTTTAGCTACAATTTCTATATGGACTAGAGTGGAAAACACGTAGTTATTTAGGTTTATTTTATAAGGCCCAATATATAGGATAAAATGAAATGCTAGCAAAAGGACCAAGGTGTAGGATTTCTGAGTGATATTTAAGGTATATACGGGGTGTTTTGTGGAAAATATCGACATCTGATGAAAAGCCACAATTCAATTTTTATTTTACAATTTTGGGGTTGGTCCCATTCCCGTATTAAAACTTGCTCTGTACGACCTATAAATTCACCTCGCAAAATATGAATATGGGTATGATAAAACACCTTGTTCAGGCACTGTATTTGAAGGTGCCGCTCGAATTTAGACTACGCCTACTAGAATTACTTCTGCAGTGATGCGGCGCGAGATTACTTCTGTCTGCATTGTTGCTGCAAATGTCAAAAATCTGGGCAGCGACATCGATTTTGACATTTGCTGCAGCAATGTAGTTGACTCATCATCATCATCATATCAGCCTTTTATCGCCCACTGCTGAGCATAGGCCTCTCTTCCAGTACGCCACTTGCCCCGATCCTGAGCTAATCGCATCCAGAAGTGTCCCGCAATTTTCCGAATGTCGTCCACCCAACGAGCCAACGGACGCCAGGGGCTTCTTTCATCCGAAAGCGGCCACCATTCCGTTAACATTTTAGTCCACCTGCCATCACTCTTCCTAGCAACATGTCCCGCCCAACTCCATTTTAGGTTGGTAATGACGCATTTTAGGTTGGTAGTGGACTGTTGTGTGAAAAGTTTCCTGCAATAGACAGCATTAATGTAGCAGTATTGCATCGCGACATTACTGCCGCAGTAATGCCGTTGTAGTCAGAATCCGAACGGTATTTAAAGCTAGTGTCCCTGAATTGAACAGTACAGGATATTTTTTCAACTCATAGCCATATTTTGTGAGTTGAATTTATAAGTCGTACAGATCAATTTTTACTATGGGACCAACCTCGAATTTGCAAAACAAAATTTGAAAATGTGTCGTTTTCATGCAAAAGGTCGTTGCCATAAGGACGCTCTGACAGGTTATTCGTATAAAGATACAAGCAAATTTCGTCTTTTTGCTTGAAAACGTCACAGATGTCGACGTTCCGTGTATAGTCACCTGCAGAGATCACTGACCCCCCTGCATAGATTTTTTGCAGAGGGGGGGTCAACTATCTCTGCAGTGGACTGTACCTTTAGAAGTTTAGACAACAAGACTGTTAAGCCTTCGCACAAGCTCAGTGTAACCAACATATCCCCTAGATGCAAAGCGAAGTGTGAAATTTACCTCGGCCATCGCAGAATATATTTATAAAGCTCTGCAGGCACGTATACTAAGCCAGTGTAAAAGGTGCCAAAAATCGTAGATAAGGTACCTGTAACAAATGCAACGGATAATTGCTTGGCCGGATACCGGATATTCGGCTTGACCGTCGGCCAAATATTCGGTATCCAGCTGCCGCTCCCTAACTTCGCTATTGCTGCCCAACCAGTTACTTATTTTTGACTATGTTGTACGTGACGTACCTACGCGTTTGCGTTTGGATTTTGAGTTTCCAAAACTACCCGCTTGGCGCGCTATTTCTAAATCCCATACAAAATGAGACTTAACGCAAAGGTGTACGTCAAGTTTCGCTATCGAATAAATTTACACTAGGGGTTCTGATATCCTTTTCACCTCATTTAATTCATCCTCGAAACTTCTTTGACAGTATGATCATTAAGTTGATTTAACTTTTACCTCAAAATGTATTTACTTATTTTAATTTTATTGCACAAATTCACAAAAAAACGGACAAGTGCGAGTCGGACTCGCCCACCGAGGATTCCATGCTTTTTAGTATTTGTTGTTATAGCGGCAACAGAAATATAGGTATCTGAAAATTTCTACTGTCTAACCACGGTTCATGACATGCCTGGTGACAGACGGACAGACGGACGGACGGACAGTGGAGTGTTAGTAATAGGGTCCCGTTTTACCCTTTGGTGCATGCGAAATGACGTGAAAGTCGTGCGTGGGAAAACAGTGGGAAACCAGTTCTAAACTGTATATTAACCTATATAAATTCTCATATATCAGTCCTGATAGAATAACGGCCCGATTCGAAGAATGATTATGACACGTTTAAGATCTTAGAAAGATCGTTAAAAGATCGATAACTAAACATGTCAAAATGGACGTTTATTTCGATTCCGCTGTGATCCCAATAAGATCTATCTACGATATTTCTAACGTCAAAGTGACATTGGTTGCCCGAATCGAGCTGCTTTTCTCAATTATTATACGACATACAACATACATATGTATATTGACGAAGCCTGCGTCGTGGATCTGAATATGTTAATATATATAAATTAATGAATTCTTTTGTAATGAGAACTTACCTAAACCAGAACTTATCGTTATTGTATTTTATTTTTCGAATCGGACCGTAAGTCAAAAAAGTGAAGTTAAAGCAGGGGAGCGAAACTGCTCCTTTCGGGCACTCCCGGCTCCGTTCGGCTCAGCATTGGTCCGAGCAATTATAAGGGTTGGCAAAACTTCACGTCCCTTGGCGTGTACTAGCACAGATAAGATAATGACTTGAATTTCGACAACCCTAAATAGCCGAAAGGGATACCATACATAAGAAAGGGACAGCATGATACGTCCCTGAATCGCTGTCAAACTTCGGCTTTGTAGAAAGTTTATTTTCTATATGGTAGTACTATTACTTATTCTGTGGTTAAAGTAACTAGCTGTCCCAACGATGATGCTGGCGGTCAATGTCACTGTGCGAAAAGGACAGCAATTTAATTATACGCATGCGATAGAGACAGGCAATGGCGAATCAATGTACTAAATTGTTCGTCCGTCACATCCACTCTTATATTCCATCTAACCACCTCCAGGCCAGCCTGGAGATTTGCGGCCACCTCTGAATATTGAATACTGATCTACCACTTTAGATCTCGCCATGATACCTACTTTATACGCGAGCCGCAAGAT
The DNA here is from genome assembly GCF_033807575.1 of Cydia pomonella. Classification (NCBI taxonomy): domain Eukaryota; kingdom Metazoa; phylum Arthropoda; class Insecta; order Lepidoptera; family Tortricidae; genus Cydia; species Cydia pomonella. The sequence continues at coordinate 22,945,583 of NC_084706.1, read as the reverse complement.
TTACATTACAAAGAGTGAGCGACTGATGCAATGATAGCATGGAATGGAGGATCTGAGATGCAGGATCTATTTGGTGTTTCCAAAACGTCCCGCACTTGGCGCGCTGTTTTCAAATCCCATACAAAATGAGACTTAGCGCAAACGCGTACTTCACGTCACGCTATCGAATAATTTTACACTAGGGATTCTGTAGTATATTATGTAGGTACCTAAAATATTATAAATAGTAGTAATATGTAAACAAAAAAAAACTTACTTCATTGAGTCATTTCATTATAACAGCAAACTCACAATAGTACATTACGATACAAGTGCGAAAAATAGGAAATTCGAAACGAGTGGCGATAAATTAAAACACGACCGAAGGGAGTGTTTTAAATCGACACGAGTTGCGAATTACCTATTCGCACATGTATCGTACAACGTTTTACAGTACATATGGCCCTTTAAATGTTCGACACAGTAACGTAATATGCTACTTCTCGCACTAGTGGTATAAAGTAGCCCCATATGTACTGTAAAGGTCTTAAGCGCCATAGATCCTTCTGTTTCTTTGTGCCAATTCCCGCCATATTGAACTTTTTCAAAAAAAACGAAACAAAAAGCTATTTACTAGAAGAAAACTAATCATTTAAGCTAATATTCAAAATTCTGAAAGTTCGAACGCGATGATTATTTATTTGCATTTATCCTTCAGTTCCAAATTGGAATTATTTAGTAGACGGCTCTTTGCAGTACCAGCCCTACTAAAATTTACTTATTGTAACGAAAATCTTGCAACAATAAAAAGTAACAAACACAAACATAATAAAGTTTATAAATACCCCTCAAGTCCCTGAAAACTTATAAAAAGGTAACTAAACCCCCATTTCCGTTGCATTTGCGATCCTTTGCAGTTTTACCCCTTGAGACCTAGATCAGAATGTGCGTGCCAAAATCGACCTTAAGCTATTAATTTAGAGTTGAATTTTGCTCGATATGGCGTTCGTGGGATTTAAGCGGCTTAGTGTCCACTTAACCCTGAACCCTAGTTACATGTGATTTGTATGTAATGAGAGACCTTCTTACGACGAACTGGCGGGCAGATGTCCACTTTACCTTGACCCCTGAATGCGTCTGCACAGTGAATTGTAACAGGTCTTTGTATGTTGGAAGTATATTTCTGCGGTTTGAAAACAATTTCCTAAGATACTTTTAAAAGAGTATGATAAATTTATAATTTAAACAAGAACTCAAGGAAGTCAGATTTTTTTTTGTACTACGTCGGTGGCAAACAAGCATACGGCCTGCCTGATGGTAAGCAGTCTCCGTAGCCTATGTACGCCTGCAACTCCAGAGGTGTTACATGTGTTTATAGCATTAAATTCATTTAGCCACTTAAAATCTTATGAACAATGCGTCTCACAATTTTCCTAAATTATTTTCCCCTACAGCAAAGCTTTAACGTTTAACCAAGTCAACGTTTTTAGGAACAAACGTTATTAACTTTGAATAAGGTTCTAGGACACCAGTAAAATACTAAAACACTAAAAATACAATCCCAGGCTAGATGGCTAACCTAATTACTTGGTCGTGCAAAATATCCAACTGTTTACAGAACTGGCAACGTTGAGTTCGTTTGCAAGTCAAGTGCTTCACGTGAGCCAAGCTCAATTATTTCTTTACAGCCAAGTTAATTTGGGTCAAGTTTTTATGAATTTGATATTTGTCTAAAGAAGGTTGCTCAACTCGATGCTCGCATCATTACCATAGCGACTGATAACTGAGTATCAGAGTGTTAGAAAGAAGTATGGCATTGTATACTCACTAGTTGACCAAGATGTCCGAGATAAGCGCGAGCAAGTCTCCGTTTGAATTTTTTGATCATAAAGCGTTAGGAGCGAAAAAAAACTTCCATCCAATTTTTTAAAAGCTAATAATGTAAAAAATCGCCGATATTAATAAACTTTAAAACACAACTCAAGAGATGGCTTGTCGAGCACACTTTTTGCAGCTTTAACGAGTTTATCGATCGCTAACGCTCCGTAGCAAACGAAACGCAATTGTCTCTGTCGGAATAATATGGAAGAATGATAGAGAGAGATAACTACGCTACGTTACGGAGCGTGAACGATTGGCATCTTGGCTACGCGGTCTGATCCTGATGAATCCACTACTTATGAACAACAATTTATCAAACATTACGTTTAACGTTTTCTATTCGATTTTGCTTAATTTTTAGGGATAAGAGTTATCGAGGGATCTTTATACCTAGGCATTACAAATATAAGTTATTTTCTACTGTTTCATAACGTCACTTTTTACCTGATTTTGATTTTCCAGCTTTGACGCTTGTGTCTTGTGTCGTATCGAGCACTCAATAGTGGCGCAAGTGACGTATATGATTTACCGAGAGTATTCAACCCGCGAAATGCTTTCATGGTAGTCTTCTAAGAGTCCCCGTAGGGTTGCCACTTTTATACAGGGAGGGGTGCTATTTTATACGTTGTCAATTTTTTTAGGAATTTTTTTCTTACTTACACGTTTTAGTCAAAAATTCAATAATAGTACATTGTGATACAAGTGTGCTAAGTTGGTCATTACACACGAGGCGATATTGTGCGCGCGAGCTGCAAACGAGCGCGCAGTAAGAAAGCTGATCTGTGTAATGACTAATGACCACAGCGTTTCACCCGACGTTTTTCAACACACTTGCGAGAAAAAAAGGAACTTACATATTAATCAAATTTTAATTGTTAAATCGGTTAGTGTGCAGTCTTCCATCTGTCACGAGTGTTATAATATAATGAAAAAGCACGTGTGTTTAATATCTAGGATTATGAGCCAAAAATCGGTGGAATAAAACGCCGTTTTGAGCTATCTTCAAAAATTCTCCTGTAGCTTTGACACACAAAAGTAAACGTTTGTTAACCATAAGTCCATATAAATTGTGTCATTCACAAAGACGAGTGACTCGTAATAACATGTCATTAAAGGTTAGATTTGACAAATCTACGCGTCATCGTGGATGACACAAACTATAGCGGCAACATACTTGCCATCATACTTAAAACAAAGTAGGTGTGGTAGACCTACTTATGACCCGAGATTGTTTTGTTTACAATGCTCTAAGCCGTCCTTAAATATTTATGTTACATCGTACATATATTATATCTGTCTTCTAGGGTTCTTAGCCCGACGTAGTACACGAGCCTTGTGCCAACCCTAAGTGTCCTGTGAATGAGTATCGATTGCCAGTCGCGAGGCAACGGCGTCCCGGCGCCATGGGGCAGACCTACTAATGTGCCGAGAGCCGAGACTGCATTGTTTACAACAAGGCTCGGAAACCAGTTAAATTTCCAAACTGTTATCATGTACTTAGCGCAAAACACCTTCGGCCAAAAGTCCCCCTTTGTGAAGGTCGCTAGACGTCCAGTCGGAACGCTCACCACAAAAGAATTGAAATTCGCATTGTGTCGAGATTCCAACTTCGCGACCCTCAGGGAGAATCCGGACTTGAAACGTACATACTTTACGATGTCCCCGACCTTCGTAAGATAGTGTAATCGGGACACATATAGCAGCGGCGACGGTGTTGCAGGACGCAGCAAATTATTGGGTCCAGTCGGTACAGCACCGCACTTATTCTGACGAGCTGGCTTACTTTAAAAAATAAAGCTTGTATAAAAACTCATTCTGAAACTACCAAAATAATGCAACGGCCTCTTTCAAAACCTACCGCAGACCACGTTCGACGTGTTGCCTCCCTGTGAGACTTTACGTATGAATTTACAAGTGCGACAGAGAAGCAACATGTCGAACGTTGTTCACGGTAGGCCAGAGCTGCTTCATGCCGCTTCTCCCCTACAAACCTATTTAAACTTTTGTAACCCGGTGAGCACAACAGGACTATGCACTCAGCGCTAAGTTAAATTACCCACGTATTACCGTAATCTAAGTTAATGCATGGTTTTGGTTTAATGAAGCTTTTGCTTGTACTTGTCCGGACATGTATTAACGCGAGCGAGACGCATGGTCTGAATGATAACAATATGACATAATTTTGATGTCAAAATGTATGTTTGAATTTGCCTCCTGGTGCAAATTGAACTGGAATCGAAAACAACCATTAGTTTAGGTTGCGAGTAATTTAGTTTAGGTGCGTAGAGTGCGTATGGTAATTCCAGGACACATGCCTCAGCAGGATAGATTACTCGATTTAATTTCTACTCGTAGCCGGACTGTGGGACTAAAATTCCATTAGATACTGCAGTAAAACAATCACTTTTGCAGAATACGTATAATTTTAAACATTTTTCCAAAAAAATCAAAATTAAATTTCATCCTGTATAATTTTTTTTAAATTTACGCGGTGGATTTACGCGCACTTAAAAAGACTTCGTGTTAACTATCAAACTGGCTATAAATTGCAAAACTGGTTTAAAACGACCCGGGAACATAAACGACTTCTCCACTCCAAATTCACAAAACAATCTGCCCAAAAAACAACTTCAACCTTCTCTTTTTCGAATATTCCATAAAAATTTAAATTTAAAATAAGCGCAAATAAGCACTTAATTTATTAGAAACGGCCAGGAATTATACGAAAAAAGGTCGGCGCTTTTTTTTTTTTACTATAAGCGCCATCTAACCATCAACGCCTGAATTATGAAACCGCATAGAGAGACAACAGAAAGAGAACTGAGCCAGCTGACAACTAGAAGAAGTTATTACTCTTTCAACTAGAAAAATAATTTAATATCATTTTTTTCTAAATATTTTGCACGACAGACACTTCCAAAGTGGTAAAATGTGTCCCCCCCTCCTGTAAGTACTAAAATAAGGGAATGATAAAACTAAAAAGATATATGATATACATTACCATGCAAACTTCTACCTAAAATTGGTGTGAACGAGATCTAGTAAGTAGTTTTTCTAATACTAATACGTCATAAATGATACGGTACCCTTCATGGGCGAGTCCGACTCGCACTTGGCCGCTTTTTTAACTCCTCGGTCGCTGCGATACATCTGATGGCAACTGTACGTATTTTGTAATTCGTTTATGCATGTCCGTTTGCCCACGACTTCGTCTGCGTGAATGATAATGTAAATAAAAACTACCCTATGTCCTTTTCCAGGCCTCAAACTATTTCATCTAAATCGGTTCAGCGGTTTAAGCGTGAAGATATAATAACAGACAGACAGAGTTACTTTGGAATAAGATATGAATAGGAATTTAAAAGTATTCACGCCTTAGAGCGTTTTCACATTTTCCCATCCGATATCGGATGTAGGATCCTACAATAGACAAGGACAAACAATACTAAAAGATACGTACGTCTATCCCTTTTGGTCATTTCAGATCACGCACACAACTAGAAACATTGCTACACATGCACTCACACAAACAAAAATTATCGTTCGACATAGCTAAAACTGTCGGAAGCACTTTCCGGTATCGGATGTCGATGTTCATGACAAAAAAAGCTGCGAGAGAGTGCCATATGGCATGAAGTCCGTCTTTTTGCGTTATATATCGTTTTTAGTAATAATAATTTAGTAAATGCATGAATAAACACAAAGAAGCACATATATTTTACAATTTACGTCCTTCCGACAGCCGATATCGGATCGGATAATGTGAAAACGCTCTTATTCAGCTTACTGTGAGACTAGGTCAATTTGTGTATGATTGTCCCATAAATATTTATTTATTATGTAATTACGTAAGCAAATATTGTCCTTTATTACTGAATAAAGATATTTTTTATTTTTATTTTTTTTATTTTTAATTATTACAAAATTGAATACAAATGATATTTAAATGTAAATTTGTAATTTTGTATTTGTATTTGTATAATTAGAACGAATTAAAAGATAATGTATTCAATTTTAGTAACTAAACATCACTCAGTCAATGTTTGAATTATGCAATCCGAATCCAACTAACAGGTTGAACATTATACAAAACTTAAATTAACCCACACATTATTTCATGAAAATTTTGCACGAGTTTCAGAGCGCCTACCGCGACAACCGAATATCGAAATTTCTTTCTGCCTCTATCGCTCTTGCATATTTGAGCGAGAGAGGCAGATATAGAAATTTCGACTTTCGTTTTTCGCGGTAGGGTCAGGCAACGCAGGAGCTAAAAATAGCTCGTTAGCAAATTAACTTTTCATGTCCAACCCCGGCGGTGAGCTGCAGGGTTAGATTGTTGGTATTTATACTTTTAACCTCAACATGGGAGTAATTAAATTGGGTGACTTTTACAGTCCGAAAACCTGGGGTTTTATTTATTTATTTAAACTTTATTGCACAAAATATATACAACAATGTACAAATGGCGGATTTAATGCCAAATGACATTCTCTACCAGTCAACTTTAGGGCCAAACAGAGATACCTAGAATTGGTGCAGGGAAAAAACCATACTTATAAACTACATAAATAAATAATAACAATAAACTACCACATATTTATAGAATACATACTATAAATATAATAATGATGGATATTATTCGAACTCTTGCTTATGCTTACGTAACATTCGCTTGAAAGAAAACTTACTTGGAGGTTGTCTAATATTTAGAGGGAGTGAATTCCAAAGACGACTAGCCTGGACGGCGAGAGAGTTAGTCATAAAACCAGTACGGTGTAAAGGTACGGTAAGTTTGAGAATGCGGTAGGTACGCAGCTCACATCCTAGGCGAAGAGTATCGAAGACGAATTTACTTTTGAGATAGCCAGTAAATACTCTGAATAACACCTCTGAATAACAAAGGAACTTGAGTTGTCCTCATTTCTAGTATCATCCGAGATGACGTTTTATTCAAAATTAAATGTCAATTGCAAACAGTGTTTCCAAATTCCGCAAAACGGCATAGAGATGTTATAATATGTGTGTAGACCAGTGTAGACAAAGCAATGTATGTACCTAACTGTACATAATTAGGTATTAAAATACGAGTGTTGGTTTATGAAACGAGCTGAAAGCGATTTCATTGCATTAGCTATTGTCATCTTTATAAATTTTTACTTTTTGATGAGTGTGTATCGATAAACGTTAGTTAAGTATTTTATTGGGATTATTTGTTACGTAAATAAATGATTTTTGGCTATTAAGGCCAGAGTTTTATAAACGGAACGACTTAAATCGGTGTTAGTATGTGAGGCTTGTTAGAATCGACTCCTGCGCTTATTAACCGAGTTATCCTGATATCAATGGCGCCATTACCATAACTGGTGCTGAAACAAAGACGAGCTAGGGACGGGAAACAAGAGATTCGAGTTAAGTCTCGAGTATCGAGCCACGAGTCTTAAGTCTCAAGTCGAGTGACTGTGTCATAATTCTATAAATTACTAAAGTAAATAATAAAAAGAATTATTTCGATTTTACGTCAAAAAGACTATTCTTGTCAAAGTCCACATATTTATTCGTCTATCATCTTTCATCGTCTACATTTTATATGTTATCTATTAGTCGATACAAAAATGAATTTTCAATGTTGTATAGTGTTAAGTTTCATCATTAAGTTATATGGAGCCGCACGTCTCGAATCGTTTCACATAATAGACATAATTACTAAGTAAATCATACGTAAGAATATAGTCATAATCCGATTTTCCCATAAATATAGTTTTCATAATGGATCGATTTATTCTGAACCTCGTCAACGAGTAGAAGTACCTTATCTAGGAAAACAACTCAATTAAATATAAATAACAAACTATTTTGTATAATCAAGATTTCACTAGACATATTGCAACTATTGCAAGTACCTACCTGTTACCAATTATTATATCGTCAGGTGACAACCACAAATCACTAATTACATAAAAATAAAGAAAAATCACCCTTGTTTTGATAATACTATGGTTCACAATTTCTCTGAACTTGTTGTAGTAGTTAGTGAGTGCGTTCTAGTTGTCACCTGACAATATGAAATAAACAGTTTTCTTTACTATGTCATGAAGTCTCGAGTCGAATTCGATTTTGACGATAGAAAGGGGTCGCTACCTAGCAACCGTAGCAGCGTACTTACTCCTAATTACGTTACAACCACAAGTTAATTAATGTAAAAATTCCGGGTAACAACACCGATATTTACATTAGCAACAGCAATGCAGTCCGCAGTATTGTCGCGCTGCAATGCTGTAGCATAATGCTGGTTTCTGAACCCGAACGTCAGGTCGGAAGGTCAGATGGCAGTCGCTTTCGTAAAAACTAGTGCCTACGCCAAATTTTGGGAGTAGTTGTCAAGCGGACCCCAGGCTCACATGAGCCGTGGCAATATGCCGAGACAACGCGAGGAAGACGATATTCTGAACCCGAACAGTACCGTTAGTCACGACTTTCAAGTCTCGAGCCGAAAGAGTCACTCGATCGTCACATCACTACGTCGAGCCTCGAGTAGAAAGGGGCCGCCTAGTAACCGCGGCAACATTCTACTGCTATTGTGACTACATCTATTCCTAATTACGCTACTGCCACCAGTTAATTACACGTCAAAACGCAATTTACACCAATAATAAGCTAAAACGTTGCTAAACTGATACTTGGATTATAATTATCTACTTATGGCTTTATTCATAAACGTGTACCGACCAGGAAAACAGAAATTCGCAAATTGCAGAGATCTTTCCCTTTGACTCTCACTAAGACGTTATATGAGTGACAGAGAAAAATGCCCGCAATTGACGAACTTCGATTTTCGCGATAGCCCTGAATTAGCTTTGAATCGTTTGCCTTTATCTGTCATTTTGACTTATGTAGGTATATATAAAAAGCGGCCAAGTGCGAGTCGGACTCGCCCATGAAGGGTTCCGTACCATTTATGACGTATTAAAAACAAACTACTTACTAGATCTGATTCAAACCAATTTTCGGTGGAAGTTTGCATGGTAATGTATATCATATATTTTTTTTAGAATTTTCATTCTGTTATTTTAGAAGTTACAGGGGGGAGACACACTTTTTTTTCACTTTGGAAGTGTCTCTCGCGCAAACTATTCAGTTTAGAAAAAAATGATATTAGAAACCTAAATATCATTTTTGAAGACCTATCCCTAGATACCAATACGTATGGGTTTGATGATTTTTTTTTTTTTTTTAATTTTATGACGTATTAAAAAAAAACTACTTACTAGATCTCGTTCAAACCAATTTTCGGTGGAAGTTTGCATGGTAATGTATATCATATTTTTTTTTAGATTTTTCATTCTGTTATTTTAGAAGTTACAGGGGCGGGGACACATTTTTTCACTTTGGAAGTGTCTCTCGCACAAACTATTCAGTTTAAAAAAAATGATATTAGAAACCTAAATATCATTTTTGAATTCCCCACACGTATAGGTTTGATGAAAAAAAAATTTATTTTATTTTATGACGTATTCAAAAAAAACTACTTACTAGATCTCGTTCAAACCAATTTTCGGTGGAAGTTTGCATGAGAATGTATATCATATATTTTTTTTAGCTTTTTCATTCTGTTATTTTAAAAGTTACGGGGGGGGGGGGGGGGGCCACACACACATTTTTCCACTTTGGAAGTGTCTCTCGCGCAAACTATTCAGTTTAGAAAAAAATGATATTAGAAACCTCAATATCATTTTTAAAGACCTATCCAAAGATACCCTACACGTATGGGTTTGATTAAAAAAGATGTTTTGAGTTTTAGTTCTAAGTATGGGAAACCCCCAAAATTTATAATTTTTTTAGTCTATTTTTGTGTAAACATCTTAATGCGGTTCATAGAATACATCTACTTACCAAGTTTGAACAGTATAGCTCTTATAGTTTCGGAAAAAAGTGGCTGTGACATAATCGGACAGACAGACGGACATGACGAATCTATAAGGGTTCCGTTTTTTGCCATTTGGCTACGGAACCCTAATAAAACATTAAGTATTTAACTAATTGTGTGTCGTATAATTGTATGAATAAGGGGCTTATTTTTACTATGGTACCATCATGTGATTCACCGAAATGCATGAGTCCGCAGATTTTTGCGATTTCGGGGTTGGCCCCATACTGAAAGTTGTTAAGTATTATATTATAGGACATAGGACATTATAGGACATTATTACACAAATTGACTAAGTCCCACAGTAAGCTCAATAAGGCTTGTGTTGAGGGTACTTAGACAACGATATATATAATATATAAATATTTATAAATACTTAAATACATAGAAAACACCCATGACTCAGGAACAAATATCCATGCTCATCACACGAATAAATGCCCTTACCAGGATTTCAACCCGGGACCATCAGCTTCGTAGGCAGGGTCACTATACCCACTAGGCCAAACCGGTCGTCGAGTATTGCCCACATATTCACCCCTCAGAGTATGGTAAGGCATAACAAAATCATCCTGTAGATATAAGACCTAGGTACTTATAGCAATTTAGTGTTTGAAAAGTATATTTATTTTATTTTTGCGTTCACTATTGTATTTTTTACCAGTTTTGCTTAAGAGCTTAAAAAGAATGATGGTTTTTTTTAATACGGCAGTTTTGACACTGTCATATCCGATCCATATCGTATCTAGAGTCTAGATACGATATGGATCGGATATGACAGTAGACACTAGATTCTAGACCTAATATTTGACATACCTATCTTAAAGATCGAATCGGGCTATGCCATTTGTTGCCGCTTTGCTGATCAAGATTGAACTGATATAATGGATCCGTTACTCATTTTATCCAGGAAATTAACAGAGAGTGCGCGCCTCAATGCCGCAGCAGTATAATAGTATAGTTGGTGTCCGTCATCCAGGATGACGCGCAGATTTGTCAAATCTAACCTTTAATAACATGGCAATACGAGTCAAGGAAAGTGTCTTTGTGAACATGATCTATAATGTCGTAACTGCTGTAGTTCGTGTCATCCACGATGACGCGCAGATTTGTCAAATCTAACCTTTAATAACATGGCAATACGAGTCAAGGAAAGTGTCTTTGTGAACATGATCTATAATGTCGTAACTGTTATAGTTCGTGTAATCCACGATGACGCGCAGATTTGTCAAATCTAACCTTTAATAACATGGCAATACGAGTCAAGGAAAGTGTCTTTGTGAACATGATCTATAATGTCGTAACTGCTATAGTTCGTGTCATCCACGATGACGCGCAGATTTGTCAAATCTAACCTTTAATAACATGGCAATACGAGTCAAGGAATGTGTCTTTGTGAACATGATCTATAATGTCGTAACTGCTATAGTTCGTGTCATCCACGATGACGCGCAGATTTGACAAATCTAACCTTTGATAACATGACATTACGTACGAGTCAAGGACTCCGTTCCCGAGTCCTTGCGTCTTCGTGAATGACATGATCTATAATGTCGTTACTGTTATAGTTCGTGTCATCCACGATGACGCGCAGATTTGACAAATCTAATCTTTAATATCATGACATTACGTACGAGTAAAGGACTCCGTTCCCGAGTCCTTGTGTCTTCGTGAATGACATGATCTATAATGTCGTTATTGTTATAGTTCGTGTCATCCACGATGACGCGCAGATTTGACAAATCTAACCTTTGATAACATGACACTACGTACGAGTAAAGGACTCCGTTCCCGAGTCCTTGTGTCTTCGTGAATGACATGATCTATAATGTCGTTACTGTTATAGTTCGTGTCATCCACGATGACGCGCAGATTTGACAAATCTAACCTTTAATAACATGACATTACGTACGAGTAAATGACTCCGTTCCTGAGTCCTCGCGTCTTCGTGAATGACATGATCTATAATGTCGTAACTGTTAAAGTTCTTGTCATCCAGGATGACGCGCAGATTTGACAAATCTAACCTTTGATAACATGACATTACGTACGAGTCAAGGACTCCGTTCCCGAGTCCTTGCGTCTTCGTGAATGACATGATCTATAATGTCGTTACTGTTATAGTTCGTGTCATCCACGATGACGCGCAGATTTGACAAATCTAATCTTTAATAACATGACATTACGTACGAGTCATGGACTCCGTTTCCGAGTCCTTGTGTCTTCGTGAACGACATGATCTATAATGTCGTAACTGTTATAGTTCGTGTCATCCAGGATGACGCGCAGATTTGACAAATCTAACCTTTGATAACATGACATTACGTACGAGTAAAGGACTCCGTTCCCGAGTTTTTGTGTCTTCGTGAATGACATGATCTATAATGTCGTTACTGTTATAGTTCGTGTCATCCACGATGACGCGCAGATTTGACAAATCTAACCTTTGATAACATGACATTACAATTCGATTAAGGCACGCTTCTTCGTGAATGACATGATCTATATGCAGCTGCAGCTGCCATCCTAATGTTAACTTAAAGGTAACATTCAGATGGCGGCGGCAGCGGCAATCCTAGTTATAACCATCGAAAGGTAATAGTTTCGGAGAAATCATCTAAAAAATTAACTTCAGACAGACCTTGATATCCATCAGAACAGGGTGTGTAGCCAACATGCTAATCGATTACGCTCCTTAGCGAACGAAACGCAGCTCTCGCTCTAATATGGAAGAGTGATAGAGATGACTACGCTACGCTATGGAGCGTTAACGATTGGCACGTTGGCTAAGCACCCTGTTTTCAATCCAATCTAATATGTAGTGGATTCTGATATCCTGGTCATTATTTTGTTAAGGCAATTATTATTAAACTTTTTTATATAATCTAGTTATAAATTTTAAATTTCCAATATTAGCACTGTTTACCAAAAACACAAAGTATTATATTTCTCTGAAACTATTGATTTTCGCTGAGCATACATTGAGTTATTATTACTATAGAGAAGCCATACCAAACAATTAAATGTGACAGTCCATATCAAAAGGGACCTTAGGGCGGTCGGCACTTACGCCGTTGTTAGCGGCGAGACAATACTAATGCGGCACTATGCGTCATAAGCGCCAACCGCCATAAGATCCGTTTTGATATGGACTGTCACAAATTGTCGCAATCGCAACCTGCACCACGCGACCAAAACGTCATAACTCGCAGGTGCCGTAAAATTCATGGCGCTTACGCGTTCAGTACCCCTAGTGTAACTTTGATCGACATCATAACGTGACGAACGCGTTTGCGTTAAGTCTCATTTTGTATAGGATTTTGAGGTTCCAAAACGTCCCGCTTGGCGCGCTCTTTCGAAATCCAATACAAAATGAGACTAAACGCAAACGCGTACGTCACGTTTGGAAATCGAATTTATTTACACTAGGGGTACAGGTCGCGAGATTCACGCTCCGCTTCTATGGTTTATTGTCAAAACAACAACAACTCATGGCGCAAAATACTGGTTCGCTGTTCTGGTTCTATACGTAGTAATAATAGTTCAATGTACATAGTACATAATATACCAATGTAAAATCAGTAGCCTTTATAGTAGTTTATGTGATTGCTACATAATGAAAGGCACTAAAATACGAAACACTTCATTTCGAATAAAACGCCATCTCGATTCGACAAATTTCTTTGTTTGTCAGAGATATTCTAAATTTGAATGTTATTTAAGGTACCATTAATCGATAAAGTAAAGTCAAAATTACGATGCACCTACAGATATACGTTTGTTAATATGGGCCGTAAGTTTATCGTTTCTGAATATATTTGCCAGGGAGATTATGATATAGATGTAGACAAAAGCTTTTATAAATCGTGTCATTAATGTAGACGCGTGCCTTGACTCTTATTGCCATGTCGTTAAAGGTTAGAGTTGATAAATCTGCGCGTCATCGTGATTCACACGACGTGACTGTCAAGGCGTTATTATGCATGTTCAGATATTTTTGAGCACCTCGGCCGCTCTGATCAGTATCTGATGGCGACTGTACCACGTGTAATTAAATTAAGGCCCATGATTTAAGGCCATTCTAATATAGCTGGATGTGGAATTAAAAAGGCCAATGATTTCAGGCCATTTCTAATATAGAGATATATCAGAGCGGCCGAGGTGCTCAAAAATATCTGAACACGCATAATAACGCCTTGACAATAGAGGCGTGTTCAAAATTTTAATTGAAATATCTGTATATTTAAATAACAATTCTTAAAACGCTGTCTGTTATGACTACTTGACACCCCGTTAATGCAGAACCAACCGATATTGACACCGAATTGACATGGTGGGTCGGGTGGCAGCCATTTTCCTGGTACCGAGGTAAGCGTAATACTATACTCGATCGTAAGCACGTACACGAACACATGCCTAACATGACTCTAGAATATTAGAACTGTGTGACCTACATATTGATACCACAATTCTAGAATGTACAAGATTGCCAGTCAAATATCGAAAGTGCGAGGAAAATCGGAATGATGACAATATCAATAGAAGCATGCTAAGGACGGACGACGACCTGGAATACTAAGGACGTTTCGCTAAAACACATCTAGGATTCCATCATCCACCAATTTCCTAGTATTTATTTATACGCGACACACACACATTGACAGTTATCTCTCTGGCCTCACCCACCAATCTGCCGTCAGTCGGATTGAGACGTCAGTGCAGTAAATTGTTCGAAGAAAATAATTAAATACGCCGGTCGAATGATGTAAAAATTATACCGATCGGAAAGAAAAAAGAGACAATAATTTTTCATAGATTAAATAATCAATTAACGTACGTAATACGTTATCGTACGTAAAATACGATATTAATCCATGTAGTTCTACTAAAGTGGAGAGCACTGTAAAAAAATTGCCACACTAAATTGAACCTTTATTACCGAACTAGAAAGGTGTTCGTACCAAACTAGAGAAAATGTACTCAATCCGCCTAGGTGACATTCGTGACACGCAGCCATTGAAACCGTCCGCCATTGCAGTTTTTAAAGCAGGAGCCCATTTCTCGGACGGTATTAGTCTAATATTATTAGTGTGTAGCCATGGTAACCCATACGACTTACAGTTCGTGGACTAATAATATTAGTCTACTAGCGTTCGAGAAATGGGCCCCTGGTCGTCACTGGCACGGCCTCTGTCTATCTTTTCTCTATGACTGGAAGTATTGAATTCTGAAATAATATGTGACTGCATAAACTATTGGCTTTTGTAACAGTATATTCCAATATATATACCTATGTGTTATAACTGTTATAATACGAGCAAGTATGAAAATAAAAATAGGTATAATACTCGTAAAATCTTCGCGTCACAACGGGTTTCAGTCTTCTTTCTTCTAGAAGTAGCCGGTTCCAGGTCGACACTTCCACTACGTCACATCACACGTTGTACCAACAAGACCACGTGACTGTGAGGTAATGGCCATTTCAACCCTGAACTTCTTCTTTCTTCTACGCTCTGATCTTCTGTGATCTGCTGTTCTTCATGATTTCTCCAGGATTTCTTTACTTACAAATAAAGTACGCCCCAAAAGTATAGAAACATATTTGTTTTCTTTGATATCTCATGTTTATTATTATTATTATACAAATATGTAACGAAAAACATACATTAGGCCACCCCAAACGATTAAAAATACACCCTAACGGCCCGATTCGAAGAATGATTGAGACATGTTAAAGATCTTGGAAAGATCTTTAAAAGATCGATAACTAACATAAGATATCGTATGTCTTATATATTAGAGTACGGCGGTTAAAAGGTTAATTGTCTTACATCATGTTGAACTGGCAAATATACCAGAATTTGAGTTATAATTTAAGTTACAAAATTTCTAACACAAATACACATAATATGTAAAAATATGTACTTAAGTCAATATGTGTACATAATTGCGATAAACCAAATTTATGGCGGTCGGCGCGCGCCAATACTAATGCGGTACTACACGACGTAATCGCCGACCGTCATAAGGACCCTTTGGATATGGATTGTCAAACAAAAAAATATTAATTTGCTGATCCGCGAAAAGAAACACAAAACGCAACAAAAGTAACAAAACACGCACGCGGCCGAACGCAAACACGCAACAACAAAGCAAACGCGGACCAGCAAAGTAATATTTTTTGTTTTAATTAGTATGGATTTCCGCAAAGTAACGCCTGATTCTATTCATTGGATTGTCACATATAGCTACACATACGCAGTAGGGCTAAATAAAAGTGTATTAAAACAGCCCTACACATACTGTGGAATGAACTGTCGCCTGCGGTATTTCCGGACCGATACGACCTTCAAACCTTCAAGAAAAGAGCGTACTCCCATCTTAAAGGCCGGCAACGCACTTACAACCCCTCTGGTGTTGCAGGTGTCCATGGACGGCGGTAATCGCTTACCATCAGGTTATCCGTCTGCTCGTTTGCCTCCTCTACCATAAAAAAAAAAAAAACATATTTAATGGCTTCGCGTATCCATGCTAATGTGAGTAACTGCCTTTATAGCACTAATTAACACGTTTTGTTTTTGTATTGCCTTTGGAACACTATAGAGCTGATAGCACATTTCCGAGAACACTAGGTACGCCTAGATTGTAATGAGACCTGGTTTATATTTCGTGATAATATTATGGAAATATTATATTTAACTGCAACGAAATATCAATATAGTAATAGATTGTTATGAGTTTCCGGCAGGCTCGGCCGAATTTCATCTTCCCATACAATACCAACGCAGTTTCGTTCTCATTAAAACTACGTGTTGAATTGTAATAAAATTGAATTGTAATGAAAGGAAACTGTAAATATAACCCCGGTCTTTTCATTGGTGTACGTTGCGATAGCATGCAGCAGGTCAAAGACGGTGACTGGTGCCATTTAAAACCAATGGTTACTAATTCGTTAGATTTGTACACTGATAGAAAAAAAGCTGGGTTTGTATTATCTTCAGACGAGGAATTGGTTCCCGTATTTGGGGAGGAGAGGGTTGAAGAAAGTGAATTTTATTCCATAGACTTATGAGATATTTTTCTAAAAATGCTTTGCAATATTTAAGCTCGATTTACGTGATGATATATTTAATTAGAAGAAAAACGTGTTATACAATAAACAAAATACATAATGCTATATATCTATTGTCAAGGCGGGAAAGGTATTGAGTGACTATTGAAGAAAGACAACTGACGGTATATCCTGCATTCCGCTACTGGAACAGCTCACTTTTGCCAAAAAAAAATATGTTGTGAAACAGTCCTAAAACTCCTAAATTCATCTGTTTGACCAAAAGACGAACTCTGCTAAAAATAATCCATAATCATCATTTGCCGGTATAATTAAATGTACCACCACCGACTATAAAGACGCATAACACTAATTGATACTACCTAAGTATAAGTTTTTATGACAACGTTATAGAATTCCTTGTACCTATTTCGTAGGATATTCGCAATAAACATTAAAAACAATAAATCTGCCACCATAAAACCATCCAAGTCCAAACTAACTCTATTATCATCGGAAAATATTTTCAGAAATGGCAGAGAAAACAAAAAGAAATACGGCCCTAGACGCAGTTCGGAATTTCAGGCTAAATATTTTCAAGAATTCTAAAGAGGTTTACAAGGGCGTATACAGGTACAGGCAGCACAGTAATGGAGCTCAAATTTTACATACAATATATGCCCCTCTGCGGCGTCTGCCCCCATAGGACTCCGACGATATCAACTTCCCCCCCTTCCTAGCTCATTGGCTGGCTACGCCCTTGGAGGTTTACATACTATATACGAGTATGTAACGCGCGGGTACGCGGTGTAGCGTTTCAAGGGTCACTTAAGTATAGAACCGTGGACAATACTTGGTACAGTCACGGAATTTGAAGGCTGATCACCAAAAGGTGCTTAGTACAAATTTAATTCCGATAGAATACTATCTGTACTATGAGCGTTGTACTATGTGTCCCATGAGCGTTGGAAGAATCTTGCAGCTAGGATATCAGAATGGCGCAGTAAGGTAAAAAGAGGTGTAGCAACTTTTGAAGAAGCTCGACTCGAACACCTAGACCAAAAGCGCCTTCAATGGAAGTCTCGACCTAAGCCCTCCTGCGCACAAACAACGATCAAGGACAGCTTTGTTGTGCACAGTGTGATCAGACATTTAAAACTAAGTTCGGTTTTGCCATATACGTGCTCATCAGAGACAATGGTAAAGGTCGCCGTTGTCGGATACGACGTGGAGGACTATATATTAGATTATAGTTTGGTGGTTTGTCGGTAGGTAAAAAGTAAAAATGGACTTACAGTGCCGACGAGACGGGCTGCGCTGTTGTGGGTCCGCGGCGCGCACGCCTGTCTTCTGTGGATCGCTGACACAGCGCAGTGCAAGTCAAGCGCTAGCCACTATTCTTCACTCGTATCTATTAATAACAAAAAATAATATTATATTATAGAATTAAAGGTTGAGAAAATTTGAATTAAAGTAGTTGAACGATTAATAAGTAAAAAGTTAAATCGGCCAAGAGCATGTCGGGCCATACTCAGTGTGTTTCCGTAGTTACCATTCTGTCTATTAGTAAGTATCATGTACTTTACAAGCATAAGGAAGTACCTTCGTAGCTTTGTACCTACGTCTTTTTACTACGAAGAGAAGACATTTTGCAATAACTCGAAAACGGCTGGAAAAAATATGAAAAAATATATTTTCAATAAAAACTATGGATTTATTGAAAATATATTTTTTCATATTTTTTGGACCCATTTTTCAGAAGTTATATATAGAGCGACATTTTTTTCCTTCGGGGCGATTATTTCTGAAAATATTCACTTTATCATTTTTTTTTTTCTGAGAACCTTATTTAATTTAAGACCTATACTAGAATTCCCCTCACTATAGGTTTAAAGCGAAAAAAATAAAATAAAAAATCAATTTGTATGGGAGGTACCCTAACTTTTTTTTTTATCGTTCTGTTGCCATGTATGATTTATGTATCCATGCTAAATTGCAGCTTTCTAGCACTAACGATCATGGAGCAAAGACGCCGCGGACGGACAGACAGACGGACATGTCGAAATTATAAGGCTTCCTAATTGACTACGGAACCCTAAAAATATAACAAAACCACCCAACTCTACCTAATAGTTAGAAATGTCTGTGACTTGTCTAAGTTTTTTTATCCTATTTTAATAAAATTTACTCAGAACTGCATCATTAAAATAATAGACACATCTAAACGAAGATATATGTATATTACTATATACACTATATACAGTTGGTATACTTTGAACTATATGTAGTTTACGGTATGTAAAAAGTTGAAATGGACTCACATGGTGCCGATGATGGGCTGCGCAAGAGTGGGCTCCACGGCGCACGCGCCGCTCTCTATGGATCGCTGATACAGCACAGTGCAAGTCAAGTACCTGCCACTATTCTTTACCCTTTAAAAACAAAAAAAGAACGTTATACTAGTGGCTCAGTACGCTGTAGAGTGTAGACATCGCGAGCATAACTTAAAACTGAATAAATGTATGGCTCCCCCATTTTGAAAACTATCAAAAAAATCTGAACCTGCTCACAAAATTTCACGAGAATCTGTTGAGAATTGCGACCTATAGAGAAAAACATCCAGACATACGAAAGCATTTTTACCCAAACTGAAACAGAGACCTTCACTAAACGCTCGGCCAACTATTGAATGATAGATAAGTCAAAAGCAAAACTGGAACAAAACGATCCAACTATAATAGTGAAAAATATCTGTGTTTTTGTTACATTGATAAAAAAATCTCTTAGAAGAAAATCGTCCCATTAAAATAATAAATCACATCTAAACGATGATATTTATTACCATATACCGTTTGCGTGATTTTTAACTATAGTTTACGGTATGTGAAAAGTATAAATGGACTCACATACATGGTGCCGACGAGACGGGCTGCGCAGGAGTGGGCCCCACGGCGCGCTCGCCGCGCTTCCATGGAACGCTGACACAGCACTGCAAGTCAGGGGCCTGACACTATTTATTTATTACTAAATTAATTTATTAACTATTTTATTAAAAGAGGGGTGTTATAAGTTTGACGCCAATGTCTGTCTGTCTGTGCATTGTAGCTCTCAAACGGATGGACCGATTCGATGCGGTTTTTTTAACATGAAAGCGAGTTTCCTTGCGATAATTGTTAGCTTTGTTTGATAAAAATAAATCCAGCAGTTTGAAGAGTATACTTTCTTCTCCAAAATGATGTACCTACATTACTTTTTTGGCATAATTTGTCTAGGAGGTTTTATTTTTTTACTTATTTAATAACCAACTAAGTAATAACCAAGTAATGAAACTACAACTTCCATCTCCACCTCAGCCACCTTAAAAACAACATTCCTATAATTAAAAGAATTCCGCGAGGTGCAAGAATCGCCGTAGCAATCCGGCTAACCGATGTCATCAATACCTGCGTGGAAAGCAATAGCCTAGATTCGTGGAAACCTACTTACATTCTCATTTTCGACTCTTCATGCTACTTCAGACAATAAGCGACTAACACTTACTCAAAAAATAAAAAACAACTGTGCTCACCCCCTTAATCTCCAGACTCCAATTTATCATCAAAATAACCATCCTTCTCACCGGTCTTGCTACATTCTGAAAAAGACTGTAGAGGGAAAAGTGAGCGATGGTGACCTGAAAGGAGCCGCACGGTTGCTTTTTTCAACCGACGTTCTGTCTGTGGACTCGACTGAAACCCTTTTGGCTCTACGTGACAAACACCCGTCCGCCCCAGCAACACCATACTTCCTAGATCCGCCTACAGAACCCAACGTGTGCCTTCAAGTTCAGGATAAAGACACTATAAATGCAATTCTTTCATTCAAAACAGGTTCTGCAGCGGGTCTCGACGGATTATCTCCGCAACACCTAAAAGATTTGACCTCACACTGCGTCGGCGATACAGGCAAACGCCTCATTATCGCACTTACCAAACTTATTAACCTCATGCTTTCTGGAAAAGTCAACCCCCTCTTTATTCCCATTATTTATGGCGCAAATCTTATAGCCCTCACAAAAAAGATGGGGGGATCAGGCCCATTGCTGTTGGTTCAACATTTCGGCGTTTAACTTCCAAAATTTCCGTCCGACACATACTTTCAAAATTGCAAAAACAATTCGAACCGGTACAACTAGGTTTCGGTACTAAAGGTGGGTGCGAAGCCGCTGTCCATGTCCTCCGCACCTGCCTGATCAATGACCAGTGTGAGGTACTCCTGAAAATTGATGTCAAAAATGCCTTCAACTCGCTTAATAGGGACGCCCTGCTTACAGAAGTCAACAACCACGCTCCAGAACTTTATAATTATTTATTAAATTGCTAAGCTAATCCATCAAAATTACTATACAAAAACCACGAACTTTCCTCCGAAGTTGGCTGTCAGCAGGGCGACCCTCTCGGACCAGCCATCTTCAGTTTAGCTATCAATCCAATTGTTCAAAACCTAAATTCAAAATTTAACGTTTGGTATTTAGATGATGGTACCCTAGGAGGCGATGTTAACACTGTACTAGCAGACCTTTCGGAAATAAAAAGCAAATTTATGCTAATTGGCCTGGAATTAAATTTCGAGAAGTGCGAATTATTTTTAAACCGTTGTAATCCCGACATCGTATCAAAATTTCAAGCCATCACCCCTAATATAAAAGTAGTAAACAAGGACTCACTAAACCTCCTAGGGTCACCAATTTTCGAAGAAGCCATTACCAGCATCATTACAAACGCGATTACTAAATTCAAAAACTGCGCCGATCGCTTGCTCGACATCAATTCTCATTCCGCTCTGACTATTTTAAAATTCAGCCTTTTTGTACCAAAATTTACTTATTTGCTCCGCTGCTGTCCATTTTGGAAACACCAAAACTCCTTAACACCGATTGACAACCTTATTAGATCTTCCCTAGAATCCATTCTAAATATACAACTTAGCGAGCATTCTTGGAACCAGGCGTCCCTGCCCATCAGATTCGGCGGGCTGGGTACGCGCAAAATTTCTAGTGTTGCTTTACCAGCGTTTCTATCTTCCGTCCATGGCACGTCCTCCCTCGTAGGAAAAATATTAAAGGCCTGCACTTTAAACTACGAGACGGCGTGCTTGACGGAGGCCAGAAACGCCTGGCTGACGGCTTGTCCGGGTCAAAATTTACCTTCAAAATTAAACATTCAACGTTGCTGGGACGACACTTTGTGCAAAATTAACTTTGATAAACTACTTTCCAGCTCAGTTGGTCCTACACGCGCGCGGCTCCTCGCAGCTGCAGAACTAGAATCCGGCCAGTGGCTGCATGCCTACCCCTCCCCCCCACCGGTACATATCTAGAGCCGGATACCCTCCGTTTAGCCGCAAGCCTTAGATTAGGAGTAAAGGTCTGCGCACCCCACAGATGTCCCTGCGGCGCAACCGTCCACGTGCTTGGACACCACGGCCTTTGTTGTCAATTAAGTGCCGGTCGCCTCTCCAGGCACGCTGCCCTAAACGATATCATCCGCTGATCTCTTGCTACCGTCAACGCGCCGGCAATCCTTGAACCAAACGGCGTTTCGAGGGACGATGGCAAGAGACCGGACGGTATGACCCTGGTCCCATGTAAGATGGGTCGAGTGCTAGTCTGGGACGCCACATGCGTCGATACACTGGCACCTTTTTTTTTTTTTTTTTTTTTTTGACCCAGGGGGAATCCGTTATGGATCCCACTGGCACGGGAGAAGCCGAGTGGGTATGTCCGACTCCCACGGACTAAACCCCCTGGGGTGTTCCACCGCGCGCTTTGTGGACGGGGTTTCGGGAACGCGATTGTAGACTTCCGATAC
Organism: Cydia pomonella; assembly: GCF_033807575.1. Lineage (NCBI taxonomy): Eukaryota > Metazoa > Arthropoda > Insecta > Lepidoptera > Tortricidae > Cydia > Cydia pomonella. The sequence goes on along the minus strand of NC_084706.1, from coordinate 22,922,896 downwards.
CCCGTCGGCGTTGCCATTACGGGCTCGACTTTTGTGGCTGCTGCTGCAGCCTACTCCGCTGAAGACGCCTCGGAACACTTGAGGGCCTTCCAGCTCGGAACCTCTTTAGGCGAGTGATGGAACTCCCGGCCCATCACCCGCAGGTTCCCGTTAAGGCGGTATCATTCGGGCTGCGTATGCCCTTAGACGCCGACCTGGCCTCTTACGGCGCTGAGGGAGCGAATTCGCATCGTCCTCGCGCATTCTCTCTGCAGCCTCCTTTTGCGACAGGACGGTGACGCTAAAGGAGGCCACTGCCGCCCACGCTTCCTCACTGCTGAGCATGCGGCTTATTAGCGCCGGCAGCGAGAGGTCTCCTCCTATGGCCGAGGACAGGATAGCGCGAGGCTCCGCCCACGCAGGGCACTCTTCGCGCGTGTGTTGCGCCGTGTCCACGGCTCCTCCATCGCAATGATGGCACGCTGTCGTCGGCTCCCTTCCCAACCTCTCACACAGGTACCAGCCGAAACAGCCGCGATACACTGGCACCGTCCCATCTACCAAGAACTTCGGCCAAGGCTGGGGCAGCTGCCGAGGCGGCTGAAACCAAAAAGGTTTCCAAATATCGAAGTCTCGGCCCCCAATACCACTTTGTGGCGTTTGGAGTCGAGACACTAGGGCCGTGGGGTCCAAGCGCCATGATACTATTTAAGGAAATGAGTAAAAGGCTCATAGACTCTACCGGTGACCAGAGAGCTGGCAGCTTTCTCTCGCAGCGCATAAGTATTGCCATTAAGCGAGGGAATGCTGCCAGCATCTTTGGCACAATGCCGCGGGGGCCTTATTTAGATATATTTTAATTTAGATTAGTTTTTACCATTTTGTTTTATTATATGCAGTAATGAAAATGAAGTAAATATATAGGTAAAAAACTTAAGTACCTAAGTCACCTGTTGTATGTAGTTGTGACATGTTTGCGTGTGTCTTTTAAACATGTATCGTCTATTCGAACACGCCACAACTACATACAACAGGTGACTTAGTTACGTTTTTTACCTATACATGGGTTAAAATAAGTGAATGGTAGTAAGTAAGTGCTCCAAAGGGGAAATCCTTGTAAGTTTTTAGGGTCGGCAACGCGCGTGCGTCTTCCTTGTGAATATCATATAAGTATTTATCAAAAAAAAATTGGATACAAGCTTTTATCGTTTGATTGTAGGTACTTTTCTTTTAACAGGTAGCTAATACTCATGGAGACAATTCTATCAAATCCAAACACAAGGTTGCGTGGTTTTATCACATTGTTCCTATGGCTCCCACCTGTGTCCATCATCAGATCAGATCCATATCATCATAATATTGCATTGTCATAGTCATAGTCATAGTAATTTATTTTATAAATCCAATTTACAGGTCAACATTAATAATTAACATCAAATTACTATACAGTAAAATTAAGCTTTACATCACGGTAAAATTACAAAAAATAACATTAAAATTTTCAATTAATACATTAAAAAAAACAAATAGTCAAGTCACAAATTCATTGAAATTATGATTATATCTAATAATTGTAAAATAGAAGTAATAAAAAATCAGAATAATTAATATATAATTAGGACTAACTGCCCTTATACATTAAAAATTCATTATAATTATAAAACGGGCGCTCAATAAGCCAGTGTTTTAGACGCCGTTTAAAGCTATGCAGACTTGTGGCCTCAGTGACAATACTTGGCAAGTTGGCAACCTGTTGTACACCGTGGGGCCCATCACGTGTGTTAGCTTGGATGACTTCACAAGTTTACGGCTAATACCCACGAGCTTGTTAGCGTTTCGCGTATTGTACTCGTGTACCATTGCGTTGGTTTTATAGAACGCAAGGTGTTCACGCACGTACACAGCTACTTGCATAATGACTACTGCGGGTAATGTGAGTATGCCCAGGTTCTGGGTTCGAATCCCGGCAAGAGCTTGTAATGATATAAAATGAAAAATATATAGTATCTACAAGCTGCAGACTTGCACGGACGCATTGAATTAATTCATTCATAAATTAACCATGCAATTTTCCGGCTGGGTTTACCTACATAGTCGTCGACAGATGCGTTTCCTTCGATTATTTGCATTTGAAGGGAAGGAAGTACACACTTATAATCGTTTTTTTGCCGTTTAGTTTCACTCTACTCTATGCCATTTAGGGTGAAATGGTAACCACCAGCCATACTTTGCGTAGTGACTTAGTTCATACTGAACAATTTTTATTATAGGACCAATGTCGAAATAGCGAAAAACATTTGGCTGTTTCATATAATCCGGCTGATGTGATGCCACTGATTTCTATTATAGACACATAATATGTCCCATAATGGGGCAGCCAATTTTTTTTCGTGATTTCGGCATTAGTCATAGTAAAAATTGTTCAGTATCACCTATAGTCACTGCTCACTACTCCGCAGAGTAAGGCTGGTGGTTAAAATTTCACCCTATAGTTTGGGACAGTCATGGGTACTACTTCTTTATTATAGAGGAGGAGGAGGAGGAGGAGCAGGAGTAAGAGATGTTTACTTAAAGATAAAGATAGTTTATTTTCCAAGTAGGCGTATCAAAAAGAGCTTATGAACTTCAAATAAAGCAACACCGGCTCTAACCCTACACCTCTGACACGAGAAGATTGAAATTCCTCCTAAACTGTAGGAGGGTATCCCAATATGGAACCGGCAAGAAACTCGGCGGGACACATCTTTTCAAAATATTATGTTATAACTAACATGCATTCAATAAAACATACATTAATTTATTTAGAATAGTAACATTTAAGTAATAAAAATATATTACAATATTTCTGCAATTATTCTTTTAATAAAGCCGAACCAAAAGAGACTTGAAGAAACTGTCGTCACCATCCATCGTCGACCATCATTCGACGCGCGGCAAGAAATATATTACCGATTAACATTCGCTCCTTGAGAAATATAGTGGCAATTATTGTTTGCTACGGGAAAAATGTACAATGAAATGACACGTAAACGCCCCTATGATGGGACTGGAACCAGTAATGGGATGGTATAGACAAATCCTGTTAAACAAGTATTTACCATCAGTTTTTAAATTCTGGTAACATTTTACCATAAGAGCCAAAGAGCTGCTTAAGTTTAATTTTTCATAGTTTGAATATTAATCGTGCAAAAACCTATAGTTTTCATTTGTCAATTATATTGAAACCAACTGCAGTAGCTTTCATTAAATACATAGAAAACATAAAGGTCGAATAGGACATTCAACCTTTAATGTGGTAGAAATTTTACAGGTGTCGGTGAAATATCAAATATACTCCAAATTTTCTCTTAAATGTCCCATGATTGATGCTGTTAACATATGGTTTTCAAGTAGCGATTGTAATAATTAGAACCAATACGTTGATAACGCCTGGACCGTGTCATATTGCCTGTGAAACCAATGTCGCCACCGTTCCCGACTCAATTCAGACTATACCTACTTAGAATCCTTCTGCAACATTATACCTACTTAGGTCATGTAGGTACCCTTGCCATGAGTTTACCGCGGCGTTTTCGCTAGCGAATGCTTATCCCTTACCAACCGTTCGTCTTTTTAACCGACTTCAAGATTTCAAAAGGAGGAGGTTCTCAATTCGGTTGTATGTTTTTTTTTTAATGTTTGTTAGGTACTTCATAACTCTGTCATTTCTGACCCGATTTTGAAAATTATTTTTTCGATTGAATTCATATATAGGTATATATTGGTTCCGTTTTTGTCAAAACTCAGTTCTGATGATGGGATCCATGAGGAATCGAGGGAACTCTTCAAATATGAACGGCATACATATAGTGATTTATGTATTTTGATCAACAAATCAAACATTTACATTAAAAAAGTGACATTTGATGAAGTAGAACTGCTGATGCTGATCACAATGGAACTCATCAACGACGCTTAGTTTCCGCTTGGCGATTTGTCTTCTTCATTATGTTTGTTAGGCAAATTAGGTTTTCAAGACACTTTTTTTTTAAAGCATTTATTTAACTTGCAATGTATGTATGTATGTATGTATGTATGTATGTATGTATGTATGTTTGTTCGGGTGGAATCTTGCAACTCAATTTTGAAGCAGATATCTTCAGCCGATTGAGCTGAAATTTTTCATACACGTTTAGTTTGGATGACAATGCATGATAAATTATGTGACGTCATTCTAAATCCAACATGGCGGACCATTCAAGATGGCGGAATAGTTATTTTTAATGCACTTCTACAATATGGGTATCAAATGAAAGGGATTGTTGACAGTAACTCGAAAAAATATGTGACGTTATTCTAAATCCAATATGGCGGAACATCCAAGATGGCGGAATAGTTATTTTTAATGCACTTCTACAATATGGGTATCAAATGAAAGGGATTGTTGAGAGTAACTCAAAATAACTAAAAAGTAAAAAATAAAATAAAAGTATTTTTTTTAATAAAAGCTTTTATTTAAATGCTCTAAAAAGGAGAAAATAAATTTTTCCTTTAAAATTTTAATCATCAACTCATAACCTCATTATACACAATTTATATGTTCATATAAGCTTGTTATAAGTTGATGATTAAAATTTTAAAGGAAAATTTTATTTTATTCGTTTTAGAGCATTTGAATAAAAACTTTTATTAAAAAAAAATACTTTTATTTTTCATCTATTTATTTTTGTCAAGATCGAGATCTGATGGTAGAATCTATGAGGAATCGAGGAAACTCCTCAGATGTTAAAAGCATACATATAGTGAATGTCATATTTTCTTTAACAAATCAAGCATTTACATTTTAATATTTCTATCCGACACAAAAGCGGACGATTCCACGGAGCCACGCCGTTCACCTCCAAAATAGTTTTTATTTTATGTTATTTGTTAAAAAAAAAAACTGTTTATTTCATACCAAAAAAACATGCATTTTTCTAGCTTAACTACTAATCCTAAATTAAAAAGATTTTTTGAGTTAAGGAGTCTAGGCGTGTAGAATTAATTATACAGCACACTTCATCTTTATATAAATTTGCATTATTTTCGCATTTTAAGCATATGTTTCTTTAACATAGATCTAACTTGCCCACATGTTCGACCTTCTAATGAGCTTACTAATTCATATGGAAATCTATTCAATATCGATGTAATATGTGCCTTGTAACCTGATTCAAATTTTAAAATAAATAAATAAATCAAAATGACCATGCACTTCTGCAGCTGCTGCTGCTGGAAGTAAAAAAAAACTTAATTAGATTTATAACCGTATAATTATAACAATTCCATACCTATAATTATTAAAGTAGGCAGTGAACATTGTTTACGGAATTTTACATGCATATAATTCATATAAAATTTCTTGATGCATTTGCAAAGGAAGGAAATCGGAAACCATTGTTTGCCCAGTTCTGATTGCGTACAAGGTTATTATTGCATTTCATATTTACGTCATTGCATTACATACTTAGTAAATAATGGGGCTTATTTATTAGGGTTTCGTATTCATCTAGAAAACCTTATAGTTTCGCCATGTCCATCTGTCCGTCCGCCCGAGGCTTTGATCCGTGATCGTTAGTGTTAGAAAGCTGTAATTTGGCATGGATAAATATTTTTATTTTTTTGCTTAGACCCAATTTAATAGTTCATAGTTTTGGGTATCGTGGGATAGGTAGGTCTTTGAAAACGAATCAGGGTCTTCAAAAACCATTTTTTGATACAGTTAATATTTATGGAAGAAATCAAATATGTGTCCCCCCCCCCCTCTAAGTTTTGAAACATGGGTCCAAAAAAATGAAAGAAAAAATCGTGAAATACAACATGAATAAGTACTTTCAATGAAAACTATAGCGAACACGATCGGTGCAGTCGTTTTTGAGTTATTGCAAAAAATCTTCTCTTAGTAAAAAGACGCACAAAGCGCTCAAAGTACGCTTGTAATGTACATGATACTTACTAATAGCCCCCATTTGGCCTATTTTGAGAGGATGGTAACTACTAAACTCTACATTGAGCATGGCCCGACATGCTTTTGGCCGGTTTTATATGTATAAATCCACTTGCAAACCTCTGTTAAATTTTGTCTCTTTTTAACAAACAGAAATTACAAAATGAAAGATGGTAAAGGGGTCAAAATTATTTTCGTTGGATTGTTTTTTGTCTCGAAGTCGAAATAATGTCACTGAGTGGAGCTTTTTCTCATCTAAAATCATAGACCTGTATATTACTTCGTAAAGACCGGCCTTACGAGCACTACGAATGGGGTCAATACATGGGTGTCAAAATCGCATTTAGTTACACCGCTGCGCTCAGTCGTGTGGCGAATTGGGTACTTGACACATGTTAAATATTATAACAAAATTTAGTTAAATGGATAGAAAATGAGCCATCCATTATAAAAAAGTATTTTACTTTCCTAATATTCGAAATGAAGCGTCATTTCGAATATTAGGAAAGTAAAATACTTACATCTGTATTTAAATCTCATTTAAATAAACATGTCTAAGTATATTCTTACATAGTACTTACTTCTTAAGGGTATTTTCAGTTAACAATTTAGGTAAAAGTATTTTATTATTTATTCTCGTTATTTATGGAATGCGGAGTACAGGTACATCATCCTTCAATTCCTCATATTATATTGTATCCAATCCAAATAAGAATACACATTGGTATACATAGAAGGCACAGATGAACCACACGGTGAATTCCTGTGACTGACTATGCCTGTAAGATAATATTTTCCCTCCTGCACTAACATGATTGGTCCACCAGAGTCGCCAAAGCACATATCTTGCCCATTCTTGCTTGATGCACAAAGAACTCCAGGTGTCACCTGCGCGTGTCTACTACAAGTATTAGGGGATACTAATTGGACTTGTGCGTGGAGTTTGATGGGAGATGATTGGCTGTGTTCGGTTTGACCCCAGCCGGTTATGATGAGAGGGGTGCCTTCGTATTTAGGTTCGTTGATGTTGAAAGTCGGTAGAAGAATAGGACGGATGTAGTCTGTAATAAAACAGGGAAATGTATAGGAATATCTAAACAAGTTTTACCACGGTATAACATTTGGTTCAACTTGTTTTTGTTATCATGTTTTTATCCCCAAAAAATGTGACGGAGTGGGACTTTTTGTATAAAATGAAATTTAAGTTTAAGTTTTCTGGTGTAAATCATAATCTATAACTAAAAAGACATAAATACATACATGACAACGAAAACATTTTGACCCATTAGCAACAACATTATTATCTAAATTATTAAATTAAACCTCTTTATAAGATCTATCAGGTCACCAAACACTTTCTGCTGAGATGAACAGAGATTTAATAACCCGCCCGCTTCAAACTTAGTGCGAAGAAAATGAGGAGGCGATGATAGTTTCCATTCTCCTTGTCGCGGTTTAAAAAAACGACAAAATTCAGGCATCTAAGCAAAATCAAAGAGCGAAAAATGTGCAAAACGAATCCACACTAAACCTGGCACTAAATAGGTACAAGCATTTACGTTTTAAAAGAAAGTATACCCGTGTTAGGAGCGTCTCCTCTGAGCGTCAACATGGCGATGTCGTTATGGAATACTTGTGGTTGGTATTGGTTATGGTAGACGATTTTCTCAGGCTGCATCACTACGGTGTGGACGCACAGGGCGCCGTCGCAGTCTGTCGGTGTGCGAGTGTCGTATTCAGCTAGGAACACGTTCACGCTGTTGAAATAAATAAATTTTTCGCTAGGGAACTAAAACATTAACATAAAATTGTTAAAGCTAGCTACCTTACTTAAAAAATATCTGAATTTAGCGACATAATCCAGCTGTGTAGTTAGCTAGTTAGTAGGGAGCTCATCATCATCATTGGGCACATTATCTATTGCAGATGATTGTTGTAGCATCGGGTAGGATCAAGTTGAATATGGCGGGGAGGTTGATCGTAACGTCTCCGATATCAGAACGGTATCTTCTACCACAGCATTCACAATTATGACGAGAATTCGCAGGAGGAGGTATGGCAGTGCGGAGTCCTGATATTAGAGGCTGATTGGACGCCCTAAGCTTAGTTAGATTCAAGAAGTGCTGCAAGGGACCAGGATTATAACCACGAAAATCTAAATTCGTAAATTGCGGGCATTTTTCTCTGTCACTCTAATTACGTCTTCATGAGAGTAAAAGAGAAAGATCTCCGCAATTTCCGAATTTTGGTTTTCGCGGTAGGCCCCCAGATCTGTATTCAACCCTACAGTTGGGAGAGTCAGGCTGATAAGACAGTGGCATCAAGTTCTCGAAGCGGTGTAAAGAATCATTACAAAGACCGATTGAAGATATGTTTTGTGATAATTTTACTGGTAAATAAATATGGCTATGATTTATGAAATAAGTGTATTAGAACGGGCTTCTCTCTCATTTAAGTCGAAAAAGTACTTGTAGAATAACTGGTATACAATTAAAATGACTTACTCCTCGTATCTATACGCGTGCTGGAGAACCACGCAGTGTGCTGCGGTGAGAACGTGTCGGTAGCTGATGAGCGACCCTCCACATGCTGTGCCGGCTACGTTGAGGTGCACCACCCACGGGTATAGACCGATGCCGGTGGGCTGGCCTCCTGAAAACAGTAGGTTGTTGGAAATGGTCCGGACTGAAATGGTGCCTTTCACCCAAGTTAAACACTTCGAATACATGTGTATAAAAAAAAAACTAAGTATAAACATTTATAGTATTTCTTGAGGGTACTCCTTATACTCTCAATTAAAAATTAAGTAAATATCTTTGTTTATGGAATAGGAAGTTTAATATTAGCATGGAACTTGTACAGAAAATCCATAAAATATTTTTTCTATATCTTATAAAATCTACTTTTAAACATTAAATGCGTCATTTAAACACGCAAGCTAATAAATATTAATAATCTTTGAAACAGCTTACTCGTGATATATGTGTGGGGAGCGTCGTGGGTACCACCAGACACATCCTGATCAGAACCTCTCAGTTGACCCGCGCCAGCAGACCTGCTTACACCCTCATCTACCAACCCCAGAACTACTAACGAAAATATCAACTTAAAAGTTAACATGATGAAAATGCTTTCCTCTTGTCTTAGTCCAGCCGTCAATATAACTTCTCTTTATGAAGCTCAGGAATAAACTGTTTGTATGTCTGGTTTACTTGGATATTTAAAGGTTGTGATTATAAGGAAATTCGTTAGTGATTATTGGGTATTGAATTTGAATTGTATCTGGTTTTCCTGTATTTTTAATGGTAAATGCACGTGATCACATGGGTAAATACAATGGCGGTAAATGTTTCATGTATTAGTAAACGTTGATGCTACTCTGCTGACGAGTTTATGTGTATAACAAAGAGTAAAGTAAGTATATTTACCAACCCCAACTCCCTTAAAATATATTATTTGTTAGGTGGGCTGGACGTCAATCTGGGAAGTATGGGCTGGAATGTGGGGTGAAGCGGGACTGTCCTTTCCTCGCCTTTTCAACCTATATATAAACAACCTTCTCGAGGAGCTCAGCAGCGCCGGCGTCGGCTGTTCTATAGATGGAAAGTTTGTTAATGATATCAGTTACGCCAACGCAGTTGGCAGCCTATGGACCAACTACACTCGAAAAAACATCAATACCCTAAGAGTCCAGTACATATTAGAATAACGCCTTCAGGATGCTGTTGGGGCTGCTGCGCTAGTGCACTGCGTCATGCAAAAATGAATATTTGTATTAGCTATGATAAATATGAATAATATGATTGAATGGAATTTAATGTAATTTGTGTTTGTAGCATGTAGGCACTAACTCTTAAATCTAAGTACTTGTATTGTATGTGAAATTATAGGTAGGGGTGTATAACCAAAGATCATTGATCTAACATTTGTTAAACGGAAGCTAAATATTATTATGTTATTCTAAAATGTATTTTTATTTTTTATTTACATTATTTATTTTTCAAATAAAAGTATTCTCATTTTAAAAGGACTTGCTGAAATAAAACTCGGCATGGACATTAAAGTAAGATACATACAAGTATATGTCTGGTACTAGTTTTAACCCTTTTCCAGGCCTCACCAAACTACAAGGTTTTCCCAAGAAATCCAAATATATTCCAATTAATCCAGCTTTGATGATTCATTTGAAGACAATCTGATTCTAATTTGAACCTTAAATCGGAATGCTAAAGTTGAAATTCTAATGGCGAGCATGTGGTCGATAAATCGAACTATACCTGGTAAAGGGTTAAATGTGGCGCCATCTAATAGACCAAAGGTCAAAGGTTAATTGGCGGCATCGTTTCGAGCGATAGCGCCACAACCTTTAGCCGATGCCCGGTAAGATGGCGCCACTTTTTGATATTTAACAAATTTAACACATATCAGTGAAAGAATAAGGATCAAAGTCAAACGGCGTTCTAAAAGTTTTAATCATATGTCGAAAGATGGCAGTAAATTTACTGTAAATACAAAGTTTTCTTTGATAATTCACCTCTATTTCAAATTCTCGTTGCTTACGACGAACCAAGTCTGAACGTGTATGTTCTAATAGTTCTATCAAACTACTAAGATCCTATATTTTGCTCCATTGATTTACGAGTATGCAGCATATTTGATGCACATGCGCGCCTAATTAGTCCAACTCATGCAAAGCTCGTTTAAAGCGCGTAATCTACAGCAAATCTAAGTCCGCACTCGCGGACGATTTGCTACACCTTAAGCCTGAAAGCATTTTAGGTTACATATATATTTTTTTATTGATAAAAATGTTTACATGACATTACAGTTGAACCAATACGTCACGAAACTTAAACTAACTAATAATTATAAGTATTAACAATTATAAAACAATAATGGCACATTAACAAATTAAATTGGGACAGTTGAGCACCTAGCATCCATCGCCTCACAGAATCTCAAGCATTCACTATACACTATATATATCGGAGCGGCAAAGGTGTTCACAAATATCTGAACAAAGTTTCTAATACCAGGACATTAACATACATGTGCTAACGTGTCATGCTGGGTTCTTAGGGCCACACTTGTGTATCTAGTCAGCGCTACAGAAAATGGCGTCGTTGCGCAGTTGGGCCAACGTTGCGTCGAGCAGCACTAGCAGCAGCCATAGAGTTGACTAGACGCCGACGCTCGGAAGACGCTAGTGTGAGGCTCTTAGAGTGTTTAGTACTTAAGATAACTATAGTAAACACCCCTATAATGGAACAGGCACCTGTATCTCTAATGGGATGGTATAGACAAATCCTGTAAAACACGTATTTATCATCAGTTCTAAATCGCTGGCAACATTTTACCAATTTTGTTTGAAAACGAATGGCGCCATACATCCCATGACTGGAGCAAAAACACAGTTTTAATTGGTTAATAATTTTGAAACCAATTGCAGTAGCTTTCTTTAAATACATAGAACACATAAAGGACTAACTTTTAAAGCGTAAAGCGATAGAAATTTGACAAGTGTCGGTGAAATATCAAAAACACTCCAAATTTTCTCTTAAATGTTCCATGATTTTGATGTTCTAGACCTACTCGTAATATGTGATTCCGTACGGAAAAAGAGGAAACTATTGACGGCAAAATACACAGGTTCGTCAACCTTTACGGTGAATGACTAAGGTATTAAAAATTATGATGCACAACATTGATAAATTATAGTTCATGTCATCCACGATGACGGGCAAATTTGTCAAATCTAACCATTAATAACATGATATTACGAGTTAAGGCACGCGTCTTTGTGAATGACACGATTTATTCGTATATTTTTTCAGGGACAAGTATCGACACAAGAGTCACTTGTTTTTTGTTGCTTCATCGGGTTTTAATGCACGTCATTTTATTAATACACATATAAAACAAACCCCTTGTTCATATAATTTATCAACCATCTTATAGTCATGATGTGTTGTCTCTTTCTAACAAATATAAACATGAATGTGAACAGAATTTAAAAAAAGTAGATTTCTGGTGACCAAAGTGCTGATACTATTTCCCCCATGTTTCATTATTGACAATATGTACCAAAACAGTAACAGACATTTGCCGTAAATAACATTAGATTGTATTCTAACCCATGGAATAGGTACTAGCCCACAACTACATATACAACCTAACTATAAACAGAGAAGTATTTTAGCTCAAAACCTAAAATAAATGAAGTTCCTATCTCTAAAAACTAAAAAACTAAAATACAAAAGTTTTAAAAAAAGTTTTTTTTTTCTTTATTAAATAAACCCATTTAAAAGCACAAAATACTTTTTATATACCTACGCCATATCCTTGTTTAGTCCTTATTTCGTTGTAAAGCAAATTTCTGTCATTAAGTAATTAATACCTAATAATAATAAAATTAATAACCTTCGGGGTAATTTACTTTTTGAAGTCAGTGCGAAACCAACATTTTCGATCTGATGTGGCAGATAGGAGATGTCCATGGGAACTCTGTGATAAAACACCGCAAACTAATTGTGTTTTGGGTTGTTAGAATTGTTCATATTTCATAAATAGGTAAGTACCTAAATTACTGGTCCCTGATTAATGGGCCCGGGTACGTCCTTAAACTACGTCCAAAAGAGAGGTATGGGCATTGTGAATTTCATCTTGCTTTGTGTGGTAGGGCACAGCCAGTGGATGTCATTCCAGATCTAGAGCAGAGCCCAACTGGGGAAGTACCTTACAGAAAACCAAATAACACTAGACCCTACTCATAGTGTTGTGTTCCTGCTGGTAAGTAAGGTTGCCAGAGCTCATCGAGGGGGGGGGGGTTAGGGTCGGCAACGCGCATGTAACTCCTCTGGAGTTGCAGGCGTACATGGGCTACGGAGACTGCTTACCATCAGGCGGGCCGTATGCTTGTTTGCCACCGACGTAGTATAAAAAAAAATAATAATACGAAAATGACGAGTATACGAAACTTGACCTAATATTTACAGCTAGGTACATACCTACCTGTAAATATTAGGTCAACGTAGCACACGTCCACACACATTCTACATAGAAGTTAGCGCTCTAGCTAACTGGACCACTGCAACTGATTTTCTCCCATCCCTTTTTGGCTGGTAGTCTAGAGTTTATGTCTTGGCTTGGGCATTAGATAAGCTAAGGGCCACTTGCGCCATCCAAAGTTAGCCACTAACCCAGGGTTACATTGTACTGGTAACACCGGGTTTAACCCCGAATCAGTGGCTAACCCTGAATGGCGCAAATGGCCCTAAAGAGGCCCACTTACTACCAGTTTGCCGGACGATATCAGCCTGTGAGTTATTCGCGATTGTCAGCTTTTGCGAATAACTGCAGGCAATGTCAATAGGTTGCAGGCCAATGTCGTCCGGCAAACTGGTAATCAATGGGCCCCTTGAACGCCAAGCGACATCGCATGACAAGAGTGCTCGATACATTTCTGCACTTACTTTCCCCACTCGTATTGACGATGTACTTACAAACTAAATAGTTCTTAATGTGCAACGTAATTAAACAATTACGAGTACATAATAAAATGTGAGAATTATCATATGACGTTAGCAACAGCATACTCGTTGCAATAACACATGCAACCCGAGACGTGTAAAGCATGTTAATGGCGCAGTGCATTAGTGCAAAGTTGCAAGCTGGGCTATTCGGTTACAAAGGAATTCCGACGTGTTTTATAACATAGACTCTGCCGGCGACTTTGTCTGCAAAGTAGACTTCCCCATTTCCTTTACTACGAGTATAAGAACTCGTGTGAATAACTACCTTAACTTAACTTTCAAACTTCTGGCGAGATTGCGAAAGAGTACTTCGACGTTCCTGGTACCAGCGGTGGCAGCATGGTTCCATTTTTATCACTTGTCACTATGCCCGTCACTTTCGCACTTACATACTTGTTAGAACGTTAGAGGCATGGTGACAAATGATGATAAAGAGCCGACCATCTTAGCCCTACTGGGACCCATATAACCATGATTGATATCAAACTAATCTGCATACTTTCAGGATTAAACCTTTGGAATCAATGGATTTTAGGAGCAAACAGTTGAAATCTCACGCTGGCATAAGCATAAAAATGGAAGGAAAATATCTAAATATCACCATTATCTATAATTAAAATTTGGGACGGGTACCGCCGTGACCGGGTGGTCTAGTGGTTAAGACGTTAGCCACGTAAGCTGAAAACGCGGAATCGTTTCCCGCCTCGGCAATGGGTGGACTTGGTCACTTTTTCTTTAGTGTATTATATCTATTTCAGTTTATACTATAATTTCAAATAATCAGAATATAATATAATCAGGTGGGCCGTATGCTTGTTTGCCACCGACGTAGTATAAAGAAAAAACTATCTAGAGTCGCGCCCAGCAGGGAAGCCAAAAATGTGCTGGTATCAAGATATCAAGAGAACAACTGGATCGAAATAGGTAGATAGAGTGCAAAATAGACCAGAATGGCAAAAATTAAGGGAGGCCTACATCTCTAAGATTGAGAAGGGTTAAGAAGAAGAATAATAATAAACTTTGGTATTTAGCGAGCCGGTCCATAGTTCAAAAGTTAATTGTAAGGGTAAACAAAATGTATACTTCTTAATGTGCCCATCCTGTATAACTAATAGTACATTATGATACAAGTGTGCTAAGTTGGTCATCATTTACAGCATTAGGCGATATTGTGCGCGCGAGCTGTAAGCGAGCGCGCAATAAGAAAGCCGATGTGTGAAGGCCATATGTAATGTAAAACGTTGTACGATACATGTGCGAATAGGTAATTCGCAACTCGTGTCGATTTAAAACACTCCCTGTTTTAATTTATCGCCACTCGTTTCGAATTTCCTATTTTTCGCACTTGTATCGTAATATTTAAGTAAAAATTTACGTGTGGTATCATTCAATAGGTCATCTTTGGTCATCTTTATTTTTAAACCTTTACCAGTTTATCATTAAACTTTCAGGCCCCAAAAAAGTTTCGGATACTGTACAGTAGGTGTGATGCATCAGATTTTGTCAAACTGCCTGTGTTTGCCAATTTTCACTAAACTGCCCTAACTCTTTCTGAAGAAAGAGTTATCTTCTAGAATCGACGAAGTGGGACCTTATAACTAAATTGGTCACATATTTGCAAGTTTTAAGTTCTGAATTATGAACAGGTTAAGGAAAAAGGTATCATTTCGGGTTTAATTAGTCATTATGAATAAACGTTTTTTAAGTAATAATATGACTAACATTTAATCATAACCACTAATTACCAATAACGAATTGCGGTGTGATTTATAAAAAAACATGTAAAACAAAATAAGCATAATTGCATCGTCATATATATGTGTACGTAAGTCATCAGGCCCCTTTTTCACGATCAACTTGATAATCAATAAAAGCTGTTTTTTTTTGCACGCCTGGATCAATCATTAGAGGGATGACACAATATTTTTGATTTTTTTTATACCACGTTGGTGGCGAACTAGCATACGGCCCGCCTGATGGAAAGCAGTTTGCGTAGCCTATGGTCGCCTGCCACTCCAAAGGTATTACATGCGCGTTGCCGACGAACTTCCGACTTCCGTATAGATTATTTTTATAAGTAAAAACGCTCTTAGCAACCTAAACGTGCTTTATTAAAACGTATCGACTGATAACCTTGAGTTTAGTTGAAAACGCTGACTGAAAAATACCGAAAAAAAAAACTAAAATGTTCTTTACTTCTTTACTTCCCAAGTTCCTTAACTAATGATTTTTGCTGATTTACTGCGTCTATCTTTACTGCAAAAGTTTGATGACCCCTGTGTTAATTTTAATGCATGCAGGGGCCCATTTCTCGATCAGTATTAGACTAACGGTATTTTTTCGTTCTTTTTAGGGTTCCGTAGCCAAATGGCAAAAAACGGAACCCTTATAGATTCGTCATGTCCGTCTGTCTGTCCGATTCTGTCACAGCCACTTTTTTCCGAAACTTGGTAAGTAGATGTATTCTATGAACCGCATTATGATGTTTACACAAAAATAGAAAAAAAACAATAAATTTTGGGGGTTCCCCATACTTAGAACTGAAACTCAAAAAATCTTTTTTCATCAAACCCATACGTGTGGGATATCTATGGATAGGTCTTTAAAAATGATATTGAGGTTTCTAATATCATTTTTTTCTAAACTGAATAGTTTGCGCGAGAGACACTTCCAAAGTGGTAAAAAGTGTGTCCCCCCCCCCCCCCCCCCGTAACTTCTAAAATAACAGAATGAAAAATCTAAAAAAAATATATGATATACATTGCTATGCAAACTTCCACCGAAAATTGGTTCGAACGAGATCTAGTAAGTAGTTTTTTTTTAATACGTCATAAAAATTAAAAAAAAAAATTTTTTTCATCAAACCCATACGTGTGGGGTATCTAAGGATAGGTCTTCAAAAATGATATTTGCAACAGCTGCGTAAGATGTACTGGCTTTTAGAACGCAAATCCCAACTCAGCCTAAATAATAAGCTCCTACTTTATAAGTGTATACTAAAACCTATATGGACTTATGGCATCCAGTTGTGGGGAACAGCCTCAAAATCCAATCTAGGAATACTACAGCGCTTCCAATCAAAAATACTACGAATTATCACTAAAGCCCCATGGTACATCAAAAACGAGAATTTACATCGAGATCTCCAAATCAAAACAATAAACCAAGAAGTGTCAGACACCTTAGACAAATATAGTAAAAGAATGGAGAACCACCCAAACTTACTCGCGAGAAACCTGATGAAGGAACAACCTAATACAACTTTTACAAGGCTGAAGAGAAGAGCACCTCAAGATCTTAATCTAAAATATATATAAGATCTTTTTTTTAAATTGATGGGCGTATCAAAGGATATCGCACCACGCACGACCTCAAAAAAAAAACGTAATCTCCAGCTAAATGTCAAAGATAGACAGCTTGCAGGATTAAAAAAAGTATCAAAAAAAAAAAATATTTAGGTTTCTAATATCATTTTTTTCTAAACTGAATAGTTTGCGCGAGAGACACTTCCAAAGTGAAAAAAAGTGTGTCCCCCCCCCCCTGTAACTTCTAAAATAACGGAATGAAAAATCTAAAAAAAATATATGATATACATTACCATGCAAACTTCCAACGAAAACCAGATCTAGTAATTAGTTTTTTTAATACGTCATAAATGGTACGGAACCCTTCATGGGCGAGTCCGACTCGCACTTGGCCGCTTTTTAATTATTTCATTTGTAATTGGCCAAAAATAAACCGAAATAAATGTTTATTTCGACGTATTTGCAAAAAACCGGTTCAGATCTCTGATCCACGAAGTGTTAAATTATACGGGTCTCCATGACACCGTGCTTTTAATATTAGTCTAATAACCTTCGAGAAATAAGCCCCAGGATATGGTGAAGATAATATCTACCAGTTGCAAGGCACGGAAACGGTTTACTAAATACCGGGTTATTTCGGTTTTAAGAATTTTATTGTATCCTAAAAACAACGGTTTATTCGACGAGCAACGAAACGGCCGGCCAGCCTGATGGTGTGCCACGTAAACATAGACACTAGGAAGAAACCGGATTTTATAGCTCTAAACCGGTTAATTTGAGAAGAACTGTTCTCATAAAAACCGGTTTTAAATAACGGTTTCTCGAGCGAAACCGAAATTTGAAGGTTTTGCGCCAAGTACTTGATAACGGTTAAGAAATTTAACCGGTTTCCGAGCCTTGACCAGTTGCCTGTGCATGCTGTGCAAGAAGTATGTACATGCGTAATTATTGTGTGTTGTGTGTATGTGCCTGTGTCTGTAATTATTCAGGGCTCAGTCCAGTCATTATGTCTGCGTTTTCGCGCACTCAGATTTTCCATATGAACTTGACTAACGGATGAACAGTCAGCTGAAGGGTGCACACATTTCTATGACAGCCGACTGCAGCTGACTGTACATACGGACGAAAGCCCTATTGAAACTGTATTGACGTCCCTAGTTGACGCGTTTACTATCAGGTACGTAATATTGACACCTAAATAATGTGTAATCTGTCTAACAATAAAACTATGACACATCAAGGTATAAAGAACATACACACTCATTGTGGCTTTTTCCCTAATGGCCTATAAAATACCCTAGCGATTTGAACAGAAATACAGTTCATTGTTAAACCCTCCACTTAGCAGTGTCACAGACTATTGGTAGTATCATCATGTTTAAGTTAACACTTCTATTAGTGTCTGCTATGGTGGTGGATGACGGTCTGTGTAGATTCACAGCCAGTATGAATCGATTGGGGACATTTGGACAGCACGAGAAGTTGAAGGGTCCTCTGGAAGAACAACTCGGACGTTCCACAGATAAGAACGCTTCGCATATCCCTCCTGATAAATTTATAATAGGTAAGGTTACCTTCGAAGTATGGTTGGTATTCTGTGTGCTTAAAATAATATGGCAATATCACAATATTTTAAAAATGTTTCAAATATTATCTTTTTTTAGGGTTCAGTACCCAAAGGGTAAATCGGGACCCTATTACTAAGACTTCTTTCGACGACCGGTCTGGCCTCGTGGGTAGTGACCCTGCCTATGAAGCCGATGGTCCCGGGTTCAAATCCTGGTAAGGGCATTTAATCGTGTGATGAGCATGGATATTTGTTCCTGAGTCATGGGTGTTTTCTATGTATTTAAGTATTTATCAATATTTATATATTATATATATATCGTTGTCTAAGTACCCTCAACACAAGCCTTATTGAGCTTACTGTGGGACTTAGTCAATTTGTGTAATAATGTCCTATAATTAAAAAAAAAAGACTCCGCTGTCCGTCCGTCCGTCCGTCTGTCTGTCACCAGGCTGTATCTCATGAACCGTGATAGTTAGACAGTTGAAATTTTCACAGATGATGTATTTCTGTTGCCGCTATAACAATAAATGCTAAATTGGCTCTCCATCCGTCGTCGTAGGTCCCTTAGAATCCTGAGTATTTTATTCTCCATTTTGTTCGAGCCTTCCTCTCCTGGTTATCTTAAACGTAAATTCACTTTCATCACCCCCCGTCCAGGATGTGAACTCCGTTCCTCCTGTTCTCTCAAACTCTCGATTCCTTCTCAACGTACTGGTTTTATGTCTAACTTTTTCGCCGTTGAAGCAATCCGTCTCACGAATTCCCTCCCTCTCTTTATTCGACAAGCCCCAAGCAAACCCGCTTTCAAACGACTACTTCGCAAGCATGTTCTGTCAGAAGAAGTTAAATAAGGTTCTATGTTTTATACTTTATATAAGTAGTAGTATTTAACTGTTTATATATTTTTAATATTATTTGACTTCACGTTTAATTTTTTCCTTATTATTTGTTATTATTTTTTCCTGCACCAACATACACAAATGTCTCTGTATGACCCAATGGTTGACTGGTAGAGAATGCCTTTTGGCATTAAGTTCGCCGTATGTACATTTTTCTTTATGTGTGCAATAAAGTTTAAATAAATACAAAAAACAGAATAAAATTAATATTTAAGGGGCCTCCCATACAATAATCGTATTTTTTTGCAGTTTTTATAGATAATGGTACGGAACCCTTCGTGCGCGAGTCCGACTCGCACTTGGCCGGTTTTTTTTATTCACACGAACGGTGTATACCAATTACACTTGCTATAATTCTTAACCCAATTTACATGTTGTTATATTATACATACTACTTAACGCATTTATCTTTTACCAAATATCTTTAGTCATGTACAGTACACTGGCATATCTCACATATACAATAGGCGAGGCACTTGGACGTCAGTGTTGGCCGATGACCATTAACCGTTAAAAATTGAACCGTAAACTGTAACCGTCCGATACAGTTTACGGTTCAATTTGTAATGGTTATTGGTCAATTCTAATTAACGTTCAGCCAACACTGCTGGACGTTAGCCTAGGATAATGATCAGCGAAGATGTCCACTCTTCCTTAGGGCGTGGGTAATGTTGTAGATAACATTTTTTTTCTCGTTGAGTATTTGACAGAAGTTGTAGGTTAATAGTTAGGACCGTTTCAAATATATAGGTTTAGGATTACGAGTAGGCTTACGAGATATAGATTTTTTATTGATTACGAAGTTATTCACAAAAATAAATACCTATAAACAGTAATAACATTTCACATGATTTAAAAATAATTAATAGCGAGATTTTTTCGTTTAATTTTGCTTTTTTTTTAGAGGGCAGTCCTACAGGCATAGCGCAGTACCCATGGCTCGTCCACCTCACCATGAAAATCCATGAACCGATGGGGACCAACATAGCGGCTTGTGGGGGATCCCTCATCAGCCCACGTCATGTCCTCACCGCTGCACACTGCTTGGATTTCGATATCAAAAATTATGAGGAGTAAGTATGAAATTGTCGAATGAGCGAAGTGTGTCAATTTCCTTGGTAAAATGAGTGACGTTCGCCGCCACATCCGAACGCAACCTTTAGGGCCAGTTAGACAATATAATCTTCAGACCACCAATACATTTTTTACCATAAAATATCGTTTGAACGGGTGACAGATGGATTGATTGACACCTAACATTGAACATTTAACCTACATTTCTGGGTCGGTAAGTAACGACGGCACAAGCGTCAATGTTTACGGTAATTCCTCAACAATATCATTCCCCTGGATAT
This sequence comes from Cydia pomonella, assembly GCF_033807575.1. Lineage (NCBI taxonomy): Eukaryota > Metazoa > Arthropoda > Insecta > Lepidoptera > Tortricidae > Cydia > Cydia pomonella. The sequence goes on along the minus strand of NC_084706.1, from coordinate 22,902,291 downwards.
ACCTATTTGCAAATTCCCAGGAGATTCCACTTAGCAGTTTTGGTTGAATTTTGAATGTCAGACGACTATTTTCACTGTGGTGATGCGATGTGAAGCAGGAGCCTGCGGGTGCTACTGACCCTCAGAGCGTTTTTACATTTCCCAGTCCAATATCGGATGTTCCTTCCTTGGATCCTTGGAGTAAGACAGCTTTCTAAAAATGCCCCATTGCATTAATTTCTTTTATTTTTGCACAATATATGCACTCACATTTATTAAATAAATGTAATAATTTGATGAAATTCATACATACTTAAATTATTAATTATTTACCTAATACCTCATTTTGTTCATCAAAGGAGTAAATATATGTTACAATTACAATATGGATCCCTTCCTATAATACAATTTATCTAAGTCTGCAGAAAATTCTCCAGATGCCTTAGCTTGGCATTGTCAGCATCATAAAGATAGTGACAGCTAAAGTTGCCAAATCGGAACACCTTTTCGAGCAACACCGGCTTCCGACACATCGGAAGAGAGGAGCCCAAGCAATATCTTACCGTACAAATCGACATTTTTTGCGAGGGGAAAGTGCACACAGTTGCACTTCTCACTCCAAAAAGAAATACAATCAAAAACAATCGCAAAATTCAATCTGTAATGACAACACAAATACACAGAAAATGACACACGTCGAAGACAAATCTTGCACACCTCTTTTTGTATACGGACGAGTCACAACATGCACCGCGCTGTGCCCAGTTGAGTTGGGCATGTGCAGGGGAGATAATGCGAATGCCAACTCCCTTCCCGGTGTTGTTGAAAGGAACAAATCCTTTGTAATAACCGTGGTATAATAGCTCACTTTAGCCGTCACAATCTATTACCTATATGTGCCAGAATGGCTGTATTGCAGATATTGTAGAATTTCCATACAGGATTGTACTAGTGTTGCAGGCGTCCGTAGGCTACGGTGATTGCTTACTATCAGGTAAGCCGTATGCTGGTTTGGCACCGGCGTGGTATAAAAACATGTAATTTTGATTAACAGTTAACACTATTTGTTTGAACAGCGTGAGCGTCTACCTAGCAGAGTACAACACCCGGACTTTCCCAAATGACTGCAGCGGGAGCCAGTGCGTCCAGAACGTGCTGATGCATCCAGACATGGTTACCATACACAAGCAGTTCGATCGACGTGAAATCCGTAACGACATCGGCATGTTACGGTTAGCCGGACCCGCTCCTAACTCTGGTAACAGATGCGCAAGTTAAATTTCCAAATAAGTAGTTATAAAATTTCTCGGTCTGTAAAATTTCCAAAGATATAAAGAATGGTTCCATCTTGGGAATGGAAAAAAACGTTTTCTATACAAACGAATGTCAAAAAGTTTCAAATATTTCGCTATTTTGAAAACTTTCCGATGGCACATATTCCCCAGACACCCAGACAGGTAACATAGTTACACTTACATCGGATTGTATATGGTATCGCTTTGTAGGAGTTTTCAAGTTCAAAGCAAACACATAAGAGGTAGGTACATGGTAGGCACCTAATATAAAAATTGTTGTTTAATATCTGGGAGACTGAGCTTTGCTCGGAAAACTCGAAAATGCGAGTTTACTGGAGATAAAACCTACCTAGATCGATTTTTCGATATATGGGATAGAGCAAATTTTATCGAATGCGTTAGAGCCCCCCCCCCCCCGTTTAAGAAAATCTGACATTGTGTTTAAAAGTTTTTTTAAATCTTTTTTATATTTGTTGTATTTTACACGCTTGCTTTTTTATTTTAGAATACATTCGTCCGATCCCCCTGCCCACCTTCAACATCAACGACGCCAAATACGAAGGAACTCCTCTCACCATCGCCGGCTGGGGTCAGACAGAACACGGTCCAGCATCGTCTATCAAACTACACGCACACGTCCAGCTGATCTCCCCAAACACATGCAGAAAATACTTCCCGGTGACTGATGGCATGTTGTGCGCAGCAGGGAGAAACGGACAGGACTCATGTTTCGGAGACTCCGGGGGCCCAATTATGGTCGAGCAGCAAGGACGCTTCCAGCTTGTTGGAGTTGTCAGCTATGGGGATAGCAAATGCGGGGGTTCTAAGCCTTCTGTGTACACTAATGTGTTCTCTTATTTGGGTTGGATCCAGAATACTATGAGGAATTAGGTTCGATCCCATAATGGATTCGCTTTGTTGACGAGTTAATCATATTCTATTAGTAATCTATCATCTAACTTTTTTATTACTTAACTTTAATTTAGGACATAAATATTTAACCCTGAGCCGTCACTGGCAGCGGTAGCCCCTGACAACAGCTATGTCTCTCCGGGACACTGCTATAGGGACCGTGCGCGTTGGAGGGTCTGCCATCTTGTGGTCTGAATCAGAACCATAAACAGGCACATTTACACGTCAAGTGTTTTCTTGTGCATAGTAGGTTCTGCCATCTTGTGGGCTACATCGAAACAAAAAACATCACATTTACGCCTCGCGCCAAAAATCAGACGGCTCCTGTGCTGCCTCCTACAGTTCATGCACGCTCCCTATAATGTTTTTCACATAGCTTGGGTTCTGCGACAGCTGTCATCTCAATACAATTTCTAACCTTAAAATGCCAAATTGACTATGTCCCTTCGGCCGCGTACGCAACCAGAGCTTCGTAACCAGATGCGATCGAAAACTATTTCTGCCTTGTACGAAACCGGTTGCGATCAAAAACTAATTTCGTCTTACCCGTAACCAGTTACGATCGAACACCTCTCGTTCTTATACGAAACCAATGTCTGGGTCATCTAGCTATAGGTTTTTTTTTTCAAATTTTTTGTCATGATACTCATGATAATTTCTTATCCTGAATGTCAGTGCTCCATGTCTCTTAAGCCAGTGTCTTTTAAGGAACAAGGTTACATTGTATTTGCCAACAAAGTATTTGAATATTATCAACTGGTACAATTTTTGTGTTCTGATTTTTGACTAGATATATAACGTGTACAGTACTTATACTGTATAACAAGGTGTATAAATATAATCTTAGCTGACTTTATCAACGGTCGAAAGGTTTCGTACAACAAAGAAAAGTGTTCGATTCGAAAGAAATTATCATGAGTATCATGACAAAAAATTTGAAAAAAAAACCTATAGCTAGATGACCCAGACATTGGTTTCGTATAAGAACGAGAAGTGTTCGATCGTAACTGGTTACGGGTAAGACGAAATTAGTTTTTGATCGCAACCGGTTTCGTACAAGGCAGAAATAGTTTTCGATCGCATCTGGTTACGAAGCTCTGGTTGCGTACGCGGCCGAAGGGAACTATGTATGACAGAGCTGTCTTAAACAGAGACAGCAGGATTCATCTATTTCTGGCATTTAAATTATATTAATATAATTTAAAACGAGTGGTCAATACCACTAGATTCCCAATTTCTACCGCTCGTATTTCAAAACTGGCAATTCGCCGTTATTCGCAGATTTTCAAGTGACGAAATCGAGTGCTCGATATTCAAAAATCAGCCCTCTGTAGGGGAAAAACATCCGGACATACGAATGCTGTTCTGCTCAAGCTTAAACGGAGACTTTCGCTAACGCTCGATCAAAGATTTTGTCATCTGTACCCCTAGCGTAAATTTATTCGATGGCGTAATTCATTTTATATGGGATTTGGAGTTTCCTAAACGTTCCGCTTGGCGCGCTGTTTCTAAATCCCATAATAAATAAGACTTAATGTAAACGCGTACGTCACGTCACGAAACCGAATAAATTTACACTAGGGGGCTCTGGCTGGTAACTGGCGCAGGGAAGGTACACAAAAATTAGGATATGAAATCAAGATCAAAATTTTTATTCTGTAGGTAAATAGGTTTATGCTAACTCTTTTACACTACATCTTGTGTCTACATTTTATATTTCAATATTATACATATTATATTACATTACGTATATGTACCCAATTAAAGTTATGCAATTAGTGCTAATTAATACTCAGTTATTATAAAACAATCAAAACACTTTCAAGTACCTACAATAAGCACTGATTTAAACTTTCACGATTTATACACATAATTAAATTATACGGCCCGATTCGAAGAATGAGATACGATAAAGATAAGTTCTGGTTTAGATATTTTCTCATTTAGATATCGTTTATATGTCGTATATTGACGGAAGCAGCTCGATTCGGGCAACCCATGTCACTTTGAAGTTAGCATTATCGTAGATAGATCTTATTGGGATCACAGCGGAATCGAAATAAACGTCAATTTCGACATGTACTTTTAGGTATCGATCTTTAAAAGATATTTCCAAGATCTTAAACGTGTCTTAATCATTCTTCGAATCGGGGCGATAGAAACGATACTTAATCGCGTATTAAGTTTTAAATTGACTTCCGACGTTTCGAGGACGGCGTTGGCCCCGTGGTCTCAGAGAAGACTGGCTAAAGTTGAAATCAACATCTAGCCGCGCTAGTTTTTCGTACTACCCGCACTTGGTCTTGTTTATCAATTTGAACGTTTTGCCCACTAGGGATGTTACTCTATCGACACACAACACTAACGATATTCGATTTTTCGACTGTCGATATTCGTTTCCGCTTACATTGTAACGTAGATACGTTACGTAACCTAGGTTAGGCCTAAAACGTACCCTACCCTACGACTCTAAATCGTCTGCTTGCGGCGGAATTTTCGGTAGAATAAATTCAGTTCTTTATTTAACTCTCTGTTTTATTTATTCACACCGCCAACCGTAGCAACATATACTAATGAGTGTATTCCATGTGAATGAGCCCCAAACCCTCGTACCGATTGAAATTGCAATATTTCCAGTTAAGCCCCGTTTCTATAATGTATTAATACCTACACTTCTTGCTTCAATATTCCAACAATTTTGTGCCTTCTAATATGCTTAATTAAATTACCAAAAGTAATTACATTTGTTTTTTTATTAACAGTACATAATCTACGTGACATTCCTTGCTTTTGTTAGACTTCAAATGTCACTTTTTTAAGTTTATAATAACAATATACAAAATAGATATCTACAGATGATTACTATAACTAACTTATATCTAAAATAGGCCCTTGAGGCATTGTACCAAGGATGCTGGCGGCATTTCCTCGTTGTATCGCAATACTGATACGTTGTGCGAGGAAGCCGCCAGCTCTTCGGTCGCCAGTTACGTCAACCAGATGTTTCGCGTTTTCTCCAAAAAACTTGTGCGTGCTGGGACCCCATGGACCTAGAGTTTCAACGCCAAATGATACAAAATGGTACTCTTGTCGCCAACGTATTGCGAACCCGCTAATATTTGCCAACGTCATGGAGTAGATGGCGCTAGTAGTCACGTTTAACTTAAGTAACCGCTTCGAGGTTATTGGGATTTTTTGAGGGAAGGTGAGAGGGTAGATGAGAACGACAGTAGGAAAAAGGAGGTTGTGTGCGAACAGATCGACGCGGCAGTGATATTTGCTTTTAGATCAAGTCAAGAACGTTCTTATGGTGTTATTAGAATAATGATGTGTCTCTAGTATATTGTGACCAACGTTATCAGTACTCAGAGTGAACAGTGATCCAGTGAGACTAATATGAACTTAAGGTAAACTTTGTGTGAGGAAAGGGGTCGCTATAAGGGGAGGTTTGGAGGCGACTATTAAGCTCAAGAAACCAGGTGGATAATCATGTGATACTCATGTTATATGTAGGTAATAAAGTCGGACACCAGCACAACTCATATCGTCATCTCACTAACATCCAGGCCTCGTATAGGTATGTAGTACATTTACATATCGCTTTCCAGTATCCGTAAAACCATTAGCTCATTCGATAGGTTAATAAGTATGGTGAGCTTGACGACATGGTGGAGCATGCTGGGAATTTTTATTCACATGCACTGTTATCATCATCAAAAGTAACATATATTTATCTCTAACATATGAAAAGTCAATTTATTTACGCGCGTACAACTAAAGAGCTACAATATTTGGTTTATTTAATTCAATTTAATGTTTTATTTCAACCATGAAGCCCATATTTATATTATTTCTACCAAAAAGGTATTCAGCAGGCGAATGTTAGTGGTTCACCTGAGCACATAGGCAATTGAGTGAGTACCTACATACATTTTAACTGAACATTCTTGCTCTTTGATATACAAGAGATTGCAAGTGTCAGTAGGTATCATAATATAGTTTATAAAAAGCAGATATATAAATACATACTTTCACGATTATTAATATTTTGCGACAAAGGGTAGTCTGAATTAAAAAGCTCTCTTTAATCTTTGAAAACAGTGTGTTTATTAGCCCTATAGCAGCTATAAGCAGTGGAATGGAATGGAATTTCATGTTATGGTTTTGAATGATATAAATATTTAAATTTTTATGTTTTAGAACCAGTATTTGACAATAATTGATGTGATAAAAATGTTTATGTTTTACCAGAGCAGCAAAGTTTGTTTTCAACTCACGTGCCTTGAAACACTCGCAACGCTCAAGATTTTACTTTTACGCTCATGATTATATGTGACGTTACTAAACAGATTCAACATTTCTATGTTAAAAGAATGAGAGAGTGGCAAAGATTGTCACATCAGAAAATATAGTTATCTCTACTGAATAATAAAAGGTAATCAGTAATCATTTATGAATCAGGTAAGTCTCAGTAAACATTCGTAATTCGTGTTTACTATAAATCCTATAAAACAAGTATTTATCATCAGTTTTTAAACACTGACTTAGTAACATTTTACCTTCAACAAGAGCCTTAGAACTCTTAAGTCTCACATTTCATTATATTGAAACCAAGTACCTAACTACATATTTCATTAAACATGTCGAAAATAATAAAAGGTGAAAGGACATTCAACTCAAATTTTAACGCCCAAAGCGGTAGAAATTTTTCAATTATCGGTGAAGTGTCAGCAATTATCCAATTGTTCTCTTAAATGTCTAATGAATGGTGCCATTACCATACCTGCTCATACCTAACAGGTCAAACTGCTCAAACCTAAGTTTAAGTTAAACAAGAGGTTTAACTATAATCTATATTTAGGTACCTATACGTTATGTTAATTTTGATATTTATATTTGATTATGTAGGGGACAAGGTACTTTACCTACGTGTTTAGATTTAGTTGCCTGACCAATCTTTGATATAAATTAAATAAAATCATGCACTAATAAACATTTACGACATTTTGAATTAAAATTTGCTGGTCAATTTGTGTTGTGACCCAGGATACATCCTTTCAAACAGCGACTTTATCACAGATTCAAATCATGCTGTTGATCAACAATTCATTAACAAAATAATTAACATTTTAATATTAAAATAATAAGAATCAAAATCTCTCATTCATTGTTCTGTTTGGCGGAATAGTTGTTATAGTTAATAGTATCAAATTTAAAGTTTATTTATCATGCGGATAGTGATATAATGCCTTGCCGACTGTTGTTGCTTACAAACCAGTTTAGGTTTGACCCCCGATTTGGTATATTTTCTGTAACTTCGGGATCTAGTTATATTGGTGTTTATAACATTTTGTGAAAAGGACCATAATCTCTTATGAATGATGCTTTTGTATAACACGCATTGCTTGCAGAATATCCGCTTTATCACAAATTATCAGCTCAGCCCTGATTTGACTCGTCGTGTGCGCAAGTGTGCGTGGTGGATGGAAACAATTTATACTGCGTGTCTTTTTAGAAAACGAATGTATCATGTTTAACGTATTAGGTAGGAACCAGATTTAACATTCGTTCGATATACTTATATGATCCATAAATATTCTCTTAGAATGAAACAAAATTTATTTTATCAAGATTAATAAAATAATACAGTACAAATATTCTTTGTTGCTCACCAATATAAAAACGAAAATAACATACAGATTAAGCACATAACTCAAACTATGGTGCACAACAAGCGGTCTTATCGCTGAAGAGCGACATCTTCCAAACAACCAAACTAGGCTATTATAATCGTATGTTTTGCGCATCCATATCTTCACTAAGCTAAAATCAGAAGCATTCGCATTGCGTGTAATTCAAAATTCGAAATCAACCCTTTCACTTCGTTTGAAGGACTAGAACCACTCATAACATAAGAGATGTTAAGGAATGTCTTGCCTCATTGTTGTTTGTTGTTACAGTTGTAAGGTATTGGTACGGGTTGGTTTCTTAGAAGTTATAGGTATCATTTAGATGTAGTAACCTGTAACGTGCCTTAATGAAAATGCAGGAGGCACTTGAAATCAGATTACAATTTGATGTCATAATATGTACATGGCTACCCAAACTCAAAGGACCAGGACCATCATTGAGACCCAATCAGAATCGCGCAGCCACTCCAATGGCACCAGCAAACTGCCAATATGGGGCTCTCGCTAGATTTAACAGTTGGCATGCATGATATTGCTGTCCTAAAAAATAAACGGTTAAAAGGATTGTAAACGAATAAAGAACTGCCGAATATAAATATTATGTTTAAATAATATTCACTTACTTTTTCTGTTCATGTAACTCAGCACAGTATCTTGATTCAATCCCAATTAACATTCCAATCTAGAGATTGTCATCAGAGAATCAATAAATATCAACTTGTATAACAGTAAATTGCAAACGCAAAACTGTTTACTATAAGCCACCAGGCTATTATAATATATATGTTTGCACCTAAGCCATACCCTATAGGTATAAGGACTTCCTATTATTATTCAACCATTGATTCATAGTGTGGACAGTCACAGATTAGCGATTTGATATAAACTAATTAGATAAATATTAACTTAACTTCTGAATTGTGTATGTATCTATGTCATGTACATGCGATGACCCAAACCTAGGGTTAAAAATATTAAAATATATTATTATTGAGAAGACTTCAAATGAATTGCATACTAATTGAATGGGCTAGTGGTTTCTTTATTATGTATTTTATTCCAACAAAAACAGGTAAGGGAGTGGTAGATAAATTAAAGAATAGTCACTAGCCATGCAAAACTATTTTAATTTTGTTAAATGAAAGTGGAATCGAGCAGTAGATGTTAATTGATGTCGCCAACTCAATCGAGTCTACTCGTCGTAGATGTACATATTAAGTACCTTCAACCTTTTGTAATTATTACTTCATACTCATAGTAATAATTACAAAGGCGGTAGAAGACCATGGTGGATACATTTCTGAATAAGATCAGAATTTCTCAAGTATTGTGTTATTTTAATAAATGTAATGACAGAAGTAATTCAGATATAATATCATCTATTTTGTATAATATCATCTTTAGAAACAATAAAAAGGACTTTATTATTAATTATTTTAGTATGCAAAAGCTCAGACCATTAAACCTTTAAAAGGAAGAGATTAATCATAAGCCAAATAATTATTGATAATAATTGATCGGGACACCTCAGCTTGTTAGCTTGTTTATCAGATTTAATCGGATTGAAATGCAGACTGGAGCTACACTATGATCCCAAGAATCATAATCACAATTAGAATCAGATGTCATATAAGGAAGTTCGATATCTTTCTTGATTCATTTTAATATTGCCGTGAAATATCGTAGTGTTAAGGCTGCACTCGACGCCAATGACCTCGCGCGTGTGGGCGGAGCTTTATACCCCTCACCGCACCACCCACTGCAAAAGATCGAGCGCGCAGAGCTATGCGTTCGAAATAGAATATCGCTTGCTCGCGCGTGCAATGCAGCACAGGTCCGTCTAGCAATACGACTTGCCTCGCACTGCCTCCGCAGAGGGGGGTAATGGTAGGAATCTAGGCGGAATTTAGGCTTATTGTTTTTAGAAATTGAGGCATAGTTTTATGAAATTGCAAAAAGCAAGAAAACCAAATCATTTTATAGTGTCTTGTGAGAATAATTGTAAAGTTCCATATTTTTGCAGAAGTAATACCGATCTAACTGAAAGAAATATAGTTGTGTAAATTAAAATAGATTTCCAGAAAAATATATCGTTGGTCATATCTTGTAGATTGTTATATGTTTTTTGCTGCTCAGAAAGTATCAATGTTTAATATAAAATATGGTTCTGAATAACTTAGTTTTACGGTATTTTGCGGGAAGAGGAGCCTTAATTGTTTTATGTACGACTCCTACAGTAGCAATAGTCACAAGACAGATTTATCAAAGTCTTATTCGTTGCCGTATCGTCATAAGTCACTGTGGACACCTGTCCTGTGTGGTTCTTCACCAGTGCACTCGAAGCCGCTCTTTCTTGGGCGGTGTATGCTAGCCTGTAATGTGGATTTATCTTTAATGTTATTCTGTTCGCCCAACGACGTGTGACCATACGTCCATCCCTACGCTTCCTTGGCTCTTCCTTTCTTGGTTCGGCCTCGATAGCCGAAGAAACTAAGAACGCTATGGGTACTAACAGTGGATAACCTCGGTGATGTCGAGTTTGTCAAGAGTTGAAGCAGTTGCACCGTAGTAACGTTCAAGCTTTCTTCGCCAGCATCATATCTCAAATGCATCTGTCCTATGATGGGTTTCAGTTTCAATGGTCTAGGTTTCGGACATGTAAAGAATATGATCGAGAAACCAAGGCGCCCGCATTAGTCTGATCCTTGTTTTATGTTATTCCATATGCATATCCTGGCGAGTCGTTTCACCGCAGCTTTGGCCACATGAGCTCTTCTGATCACCTTTTAGTCGCAGATGCCATCATCACTTATTTAAAATACCAAGTAAACCAACAACTTGCCTCAAGATCGTGCAATTCATTGATTCTCTTAATTTTACAAGGAAGATCGACATGCATCATCTTCGTCTCATTTCTATTGATCATAAGGTATGGATCTGCATCCTGAAAATGGACTCATTACTGGCATACCCAATCTTTTGTAGCAGAACCGAAATTCATTTTCCACGGACACTTAACCTAATATAGTCATGTCATCTGCAAAACTGAGTTTATTGATTAGTTGGCCACCAACTTGGACATCACCCTCACAACCTTCCTATACTCATTGTCTATTCACAGATCTCAGTGAACAGTTGCACTCCTCGTTCAACTATAAAAGGATTACGTGTTACGGTATCCCCATTTCTCATAACTCTGAACATTTAACTCCAGTTAAAGAAATCAAAAGCCTTTGCGAATGCGAAGTCAATAAAGCGCAAAGCCTTAAAGAGTATACGCCGCACCCACTGTATTCTTTATTAATTGGCACACGTTGAGAATTTGCTACTGAGTACCCATCTATATGTCTCGCATGGTTGTTAAAGTTGTGAAGTGATTATTCGTGAATAAAAGAAACAGATTGGGTCAATTTGATGGACACAGCAGTTAAAACACTGTGGTGCGGAAGGCTGGCGATATTTTGCTTAATTTAAGATCTGATCGGAATGAGGAAGATGGATCGGTATCTCGGATGTACAGTATATGTATTGCTGTTTCTACCATCCTTAGCAGGACTGATGCATGTGCACGGGGATGTAATCAAAGAGTAAACATATCGAAAGCTGCCACGAAAAGCGGACTTACTGTGTTGCGTGCCGTTAAGCCTGAGGACACCACGTATATGACCCTTCGAAATCTTAAGTTTTTCAAATAGATAAGACGGCTGTTAATCGCGAATGACTCCAAAAAGCAATGATGCAAAGTGTAAGGTAGGTCTGGCAGACATATTTAATAGGTTATAACGGTTTAAAAATGGTGTGATGTGAGAACGGCAAGAAACAGAAAAGAAAAGCATTTTGAATGCGTTGAATTAATACCGAGGTACTCGCCAGCATCCACCCCCCAAAGGCGGTATCAGTGTAGCTCAATTTAGACAGAATAAAGTGTGGCAAAAATGTTTATGCGTAAATCGACGTGAATAAAATCACGGACGCGATATAATACTTTTAAAACTGTTGCTGACAACTTGACTGTCCCAACATATTTAAACTAGATTATTTCACACCAGGCGCGATATAAACGCACCAGAGAATGATAAGAAGAATAAAAACCACTTTGCAAACAAAAAAAACAGAGTTCATTTTGACTCAATATCTGCTTGATAAATCGAAATGAACGGTAAGAAAAGGTGCCTTGAATATCACATCACTTGTTTTGGATTTGACGGTTCGAAGTGGGAGCCTGATTTGACAAGTCTGTTGAATGTCCAATTAGCATAAAAAAAGGAGTGTGGTCGAGTTGTAAATAGATTCTATTTTACATTCTGATTTGTGATTATATAAAAATAGCGTGATTCTCCCTTGGCTGGGGAGGGCTGCCGGACATGAAGTGGGTGCACCCAGAGATGGACATGTCAACAGTGGCCTTAATGGATAAGCGAATAGATTTAAAGCGAATACTTAACATAGTAGATTACTGCGAGTAATATTCAATAAAGAGAAGTAGTGGGAATTTAGGTTACATACACCCGTTCGGATAAGATGGCCGCATTTGTCTGTGTGGTAACTATCATTGCATATAAAAAACGTATGTTCTTTTCGTTCTCGCGGTCGTCGCAGTGTTCAAAACAGTTACAGTTGTTTACGTCTGCTGTAGTAATAGTTGTGACACTTGAAGTGGTGAAATAGGTTATTATGTTAATAACGATGTCAAAAGAGCAAAGTGACAAAGTGACAGAGCGAATCACAGATGGTAGTTACAGATGGGATAAACCTATCGCGAACGGAGCTCTCACTGTTTAATAATACCGATATTTGATATCAGATCGCATTGCCACTCTCTGACACATGGGCCGCATGACGCGGTCTCTTCTCGTGACCTAAATTGCAACTAGAGACTGCTCGGAGCAATCGAGAACCGTACGCGCTGGAGTGTAAGAAATAACATTGGTCATGGGTTGACGGAGAGACCAGTAATGGACCAAATATGACAGGTCGCAGCCGTGATCCCACTCAGCTTAGCTCAGACATCGATGGACGCTCACACCAGTTTCAGAATCCTGCTTTCAATCAGTTTAGCACGGAAATTGATCAGTATTCAGATCAGTCTTAGGATCCTGTTATTATTTGGCTCAGCACAAACATTGATGAATGCTCAGACCAGACTCATCTCAGAAACGCAGTGTCTCAGCACATTTCTGTAACGTCATCAGAAATTGCACAAAGTCTCAGGCCGTGCCGATTCACGACGCAAAGGGTGAACCATGCGGTTCGAGAAAACACATTGTTATTCACAAGTGTTCTTATTATCTAGTTGTTGATTTATTTATATGTTTGCCTATAGACATCTAATTTCAATTAAGAGTAGCATTTTCTTTCTGGGCGGGAGTGTCGCCAACGTATTGCGAACCCGCTAATATTTGCCAACGTCATGGAGTAGATGGCGCTAGTAGTCACGTTTAACTTAAGTAACCGCTTCGAGGTTATTGGGATTTTTTGAGGGAAGGTGAGAGGGTAGATGAGAACGACAGTAGGAAAAAGGAGGTTGTGTGCGAACAGATCGACGCGGCAGTGATATTTGCTTTTAGATCAAGTCAAGAACGTTCTTATGGTGTTATTAGAATAATGATGTGTCTCTAGTATATTGTGACCAACGTTATCAGTACTCAGAGTGAACAGTGATCCAGTGAGACTAATATGAACTTAAGGTAAACTTTGTGTGAGGAAAGGGGTCGCTATAAGGGGAGGTTTGGAGGCGACTATTAAGCTCAAGAAACCAGGTGGATAATCATGTGATACTCATGTTATATGTAGGTAATAAAGTCGGACACCAGCACAACTCATATCGTCATCTCACTAACATCCAGGCCTCGTATAGGTATGTAGTACATTTACATATCGCTTTCCAGTATCCGTAAAACCATTAGCTCATTCGATAGGTTAATAAGTATGGTGAGCTTGACGACAACTCTCTACCGATGCTCTTATATTTGCGTTTACGTTTCAAAATTTCGGCGCTTTCCGCCGCTGCGCTCGCTTTTACATTAGTCCGTTGGAGGTGGGACGGTGCCAGTGTGTCTACGCAGGTAGCATCCCACACTAACATCCGTCCCAAGCTCCAAGGAACTAAAAACACCCCATCAGGCCTCTTGCCATCATCCCTGATAATGCCAGTCGGCTCAAGAAGAGCAGGCACATTGATGGCACATACTTTTTTAAGTATAGGTACATAGACGATATTTATGATGATTATAAATATTCAAGCTAAGTAAAGTCGAGTCTTTATCTTATGTGGCTTATTTTTTCTTCGTGATCCATGTGACAGAATCACAGATCTAAGGGAATCCTTTATATACATTGTAGATCTGTGGTCAGAATAGAGTTCATTTGTTTTAAAATAGCCCAATCGGTAGACGGACCCCGCTAAATTTTAATTTGCTACGTCATGTATTTAATTCCTTTTATAGGGCAACGGTCTCAAAAAAGACCACCTATAACATCATCTTTTTGTATTTTTCTTGTACAGAAATTTTAGGGTTTGGCGATGAGACTTGAATTTTTCACAGTGCCAAGTTTGTGTATAGGTATCTAATGTTAACGTGGAGTCTAGAACGCCGTTGTCCTTACCTTGATTTAATTAACAGACAAACTAAACTTGCCTCCAGAATCAGGTGAACTAAATTGACATGAGATTGACAGACAAAATGATACCAGGAATAGCAAAGAAAAAATAGTCACGAGTATATGTCGATAAAATGATATCGATAAGTAAGATATTGCAATTACTACCCATGTGATGATTATAAAGGGGTCACACAAGATTTAGATTTCTGAAAGTCACGAAAAGGTGCTTGATTTGATTGTAAGATTGTGACGTTACCGATCAAATTAGGAGGTGCAGACGCGAAAATAACAAATTTCGATTTTAGTATGCAGGTTTGGGGGCAAGTTGTTTGTTTCGAAAGCTCGGTTACGAGATTGATCCATATTTAAATGCTGACCTAATTGTCAACTTGAATGTCCAGTTTGGGGACTGGTATTTTACAATCAAAGCAATAGAGATCACCGAGACGATTTAATTTTTACGTCCTCACCACACAATGTAAAGATTGTGTGAAAAATTGCCCCATTGCGTGCGAAAAATTGGGTTGGCCTTATTTGTATTTAGAGCCGAATTTTTATTTATTACAAAATAGGTTTTTATATAATATCTCTATTACCATGAAATAAAATAAAAATAATTAATTTCAGGTCTAACTTTAACGATAAAATTGCACAATTTTCGAAATACTAACGAACATTTGTAAAATAACATAAAAAACTTAAAGTTACATTTGAACTGACCGCGCAACAGTAGCGCCCCTAGCGGTGAACTCTCGCAATATTCTCTAATTCAAACTTTTTTGAAAATTTTAAAATATCGATTTGAACATCACTGGCCAAACTGTGGTATCATTTATGCATATTAATTTATCAATTTAGTTCGCCTGATTCTGGAGGCAACTTTAAAACCCAAACCGTCGGCGCCAGTGTTACAAAACGGTCGTTTGCCAACTGCGCCACGACGGGATATACGTTAGTATATGAAATTAGGCAACTTTTCTCTTCAAATAATTTAAATATCTAAATACCGCCTAAACGTGCTTACCAAAATTTCTGAATTTTTTGCCAAGCACTCTGTTAACACCTGAAAATATTTAAAACAGTAAAGAACCAGTATGACTGCACTCTCATTCAGGAGGACTTAGATCGGTTCCATCATTATTGCTTAGAAAATAAACTATACTTGGCGTATGATAAATGCGTTCATATCACATTCACCAAAAATAAAAATATAATACTCTCGAGGTACAATATAGGAGGGGAAACGGTCCAAAGAGTTTCACAAATAAAGGATCTTGGGGTGACATTCGATGAGAAGTTAACATTTGACCAACATATACACAAAATAACATCTAAGGCTTTTCAAATGTTAGGATTCGTTCTTAGATCAGCCAAGCCTCTAAAGAAAAGTTCTTCATATATATTACTTTATAACGCTCTTGTGCGACCTTATCTCGAGTATGCATCAGAGATATGGAACCCGCATTACGCTGTGTACATAGATGCTGTAGAAGCAGTTCAGAAACGCTTCCTTAGAGCCCTCCACTTCAGACTTGAACATGCAAATCTGTCATATATCAAGCTGCTAGAAAGGTATAAGCTAAAGACGTTGGCGAGCAGACGCCACGCCCAAGATGCTACCGTCTTATATAATATATGTACCGGTCAGTATAACTGCCCGGAGCTCCTGGAGGCTATCAGTTTCCGAGCTCCCACCTACAGGACACGGACACTTTGCCTATTCGCGGTCTCGACGGCTGCCACTAACGCTGGGGTACGAGCTCCGCTGCGTAGAATTTGTCATAATTACAATAAAAACCTAATCTCGGTTGACATATTTAATAATTATACTCGGTCCAACTTTAAGCGCAAAGTGAGCTTGCTCCTATAATGTTAATTTAATTTTAATTACCTGTATTGTAGCTTAATTTCTTTGGTATTGTTTATTGCTGTGATTTAGGCCGAACTCGATAATCCTATTTTTGTGTTTATGTACATACTAGTAGGATATGATAAATATTGTAATAGTTTAGTATTAATATAAGTAAGGATGTCTGTTTTAAGTTCCGATTACAACGCTGTCGTAAAATTATTGTCGGAACTCCTAGTGGGAATTGTGTTAGGATGTAGGCTAAATTTATTATTTTAGAATCTTATCCGTATATATTACTGGCCTGTATCTGTTTTTTTCCCCAATAAAGAAAATAAAATAAAACATGTCTCAAAAAGATAAAATCCTAATGATATCGCTACGGCAATTTGCTAGTTTCATGCTAGTATAGATCGTGTCATTCACGATGATGCGTGCCTTGACTTGACTCGTAATTCGTTACCTTCTACACAAGCAACCTGTGGGCTATTATACTCGTAAACGGTACAGCGCTCTGCGTATTCAATATAATAACGCTTTCAGAGTGCTGATGAGTCTGCCCAAATTCTGTTGTGCATCGGGGATGTTCTCGAAGGCGCGGGTAGACTGCTTCTAGACCACCATGCGCAAGCGAGCTACATCCCTTGTGCGCAGAGTGAGGGCCAGCTCCAACAGCATTCTCAGTATGTTAGCAAACAGATTGGATTGCATGTATTTGAATAACTGCTTCTTGATACACGCACGCAGTAATAAATAATTGTACAGTGTATTTATTAAGTATAGGTATGTAATAGATAGTTATAAGTAGTTCTAACTTTTGGATAAGATTTACTAACACAATAATCCCTGATGGTCTTAAATAAATAAATAATAATAAAAATAATAATAGTAATGTCATGTTATTAAAGGTTACATCTGATAAATCGGCGCGTCATTGTGGATGACACGAACTGTTGTCAGACAGAGAGCTCAATAAGTGTGTATACAAAATTGCTAATACATTTTGACAGGCGCAGATAATTTTGAACCTATGTGTACTTGTACAGCACGGCTAGCACTTGCAGCAGCGAGTTTTTTTATGAGTCCACATTCTCGCGGCTGTCAAATCTGTTGATTTCCGTAGTCCAAGTTGCACTCGCGACTGCAAACAGTTGCGAAGAGAATTTAAAGCCGCGTTGCGGCTCGTCAATGTTCCCCGATGAAATCAAAGTGTAAAAGTATTTTTACATAGGTAATTATTATCCTTGTAAGGCCCAACAAACAAAATTTTCCTATTTTAGGATTCCGTACCAAAAAGGTGTAGGTAGCAGGTAAAATTGGGTGTTTTTGGAAACATTTTCACGTTAAAATCGAAAAACAACACATAGCATCATACATTTAAGTTTTTCTCAGTCGTATCATCATGTTTGAATTCTGGGTTCCTCCAGATGACAAGTCTGGCTATCACATCTTCGCAAGTAATGTTGTAGTGTTGTTCTAAGTCATGTAGCTTGAATTCCTTGAGAGTATCCCAGTAGTCCTTCTTAGCAATCTTCTCAGTGCCGATAGACGTCGTGACAGCACAGGTAGCAGCGACATTGTGTGCCTTACATGCCGAACGTCTAAAATATAGAAATATATTAACTTTATTTTTTTATTACCAACCAAGTTGCGTCTGACTATGCATAAGGGATATATAATCATCTTCATGCGATATAAAACAAATACATACAAAAGGTCGGATGAAGAACAATAAAATACTTTACTCAGTAATTAAAGCGTAGGAATGTCGCCCATATCGCCCAGGGGTTTTACCAGTGTAATCAGTCAAGCAGAGCAGCCTGTGACGAGCTGTTGTGGAGCTCTGTCGTAGGACAGTTGGGTGGGAGGGACAGGAGTGACAGGACTCTCTGTCTCTGGCTTGCCTTAGCCAGCCGTCCAGATTGGAGCCGCGAGAGCCGAGTTCTCGAGGGTGGATTTGCAAACATAAGTGGTGAGTTGGCTATAGGTATGTTTAAAGTCAAGTGACACCGGAGATTTGTATTTGTAAATATACAGATTTTAATTTACATGCAATTGTTATAATTATGTTAGATTACTGGTAAATACTTAAATATATTTATTGCAATCGAGTTCATGGTGCCATTTTTATCCATAGTGTCCATGAACAAGCCAAAAACTTACCTCGCCCTAGCGAATTCCGTTGCTATTCCCAATTTTCTGAACCGTGGATGAACAATCACACCTATGTCGTCATAAAAGGAAGTAATTTGCAGCTCCTTTAG
The DNA here is from genome assembly GCF_033807575.1 of Cydia pomonella. Lineage (NCBI taxonomy): Eukaryota > Metazoa > Arthropoda > Insecta > Lepidoptera > Tortricidae > Cydia > Cydia pomonella. The sequence continues at coordinate 22,883,699 of NC_084706.1, read as the reverse complement.
TTGTTTATGCGAATCAAATATTCTTTCCCATCGTAAATATAGCCGCATCTCATCGGTTTCTGGCTGGGAAATAAAAACCATGTTTACTAGGACGAACGAATACAATATTACCTACACTACTTATTTATAAACTCAGTCAGCCCCATAGTAAAAAAAATCTGTGGCTTAAGATCCGATATAAGGAATACCTTCATCTGTTATTTATTAGTGATAAGGAATGAATAGAATCAGGCGTTACTTTGCGGAAATACTTACTAATTAAAACATAAAACTATATATTACTTTATTAATCCGCGAAAAATACCGTGCTACTCATTCAGTGCAAGCCCGTTATACTTACTTGCGTATTTTTACATGCAATTAATGTTCCCATTCTCCCACCTCAAATAAATATAACAACCCACCACCAGAAGTAGGTACTTTTGGTTTGCGGTGGATTTGCGTGAAAACGAGGTAGCGCTACTCTAGCCACCCCAGCTCCTCCACGAAACCTAGCAGTGTCTTCAGGTTACTAACTGCCTCCTTTAGTGTGCACGGAGTCCCTAGGTATTTGTTCCTGTTTACTTCTACTTGCTTACAGTCTACTGTCGTCTACAGGAGTATATGTTTCGCTGTTTCCTCTTCTTTCATGCACGCTCTGCACATGGGGCTGTCCGTTTTACCCCTATTATGTAGGTGTTTGTTTAGTGTTATGTCCTGTAATTTTATTAATCCTACTATTTCCCACAGATTTTCGAGAAACGTAATCAGGCTCTCGTTATTCAAAAATCGGCTTCATGTGTCATTTAAAGAAAGACTCCTAAAAACAACCAATTTTCCACCCTACCTGCAGCTTTTTAAATAAGGCCTGCCGTTCTACTGTAGTTAACGACATCAAAGACACGCCCATTATTTGCCGAACATTACCCTCTTCCTCGTCTTCGCAACATATCATGGTATTCGAAGCAGGATCTTTGATCAATTCACTTATTAATGATTGGAACTCCTTTACCGCTTTTGGATTTCGTGAAATACCTGTAAATAAATACAAATAAATTCAGACATTAACTTTTTGGGTATGACGTGATTTGATTTATTTTCATAACAATAAATTGCAGTATAAATTATTCTTATGTTAATCTATATATGTAATTCTGTGGCCCTAGTGAAAAAGGGTACAAGTCTCTGGCAGCGCAGGTGTAAAGGGGTGTAAGTTCCACGTAACACTTATGCCCTTATACACCTAAACTGCCAGAGACTTGTACCCTTTTTCACTAGGGCCAGAGAATTATAAAATGTCAATAATAATAATCAAAAAGTAAAACTAATTCAAAATTACCGTTAAATTAAAAACGTTAAAGAAACAAATGAAACACAGAAAACTAAAAAAATATGGAATACATGTCAAGCTAAATATCTAACCTAACCTAGCCTAGTAGATATCTCATAATGATCGCCATTAAAACTAAGAGCAATAATAATAGTTTAGAACAAATGTCATCTAAAATCAATTTTACATGAACTTACCATGGATGCAATAAAGAAAGAATAAAGAATAAAGAACTTTAATGCCAAACAGTACATGGATACAGGAAAGGCGTGACGTGAACAATATGCGTGCGAATATGTATGCACACCAAATAAATAAGTTAAGAAACTTCTTTTTTAGGATACCTGTGTCAGTAGCAATAATTTAATTTGCTTGAAAATATGTGAATAACTGGTACCCTCGAGTATCAAATGAATCACAAATTCCCGAACAGTTTTTAAAGGGAACTCGCAAAACGTAAACAAAAACACTCATTATAATATTTTTTTCTGGCAAGATATAAAAAGAAATAACGTGGCGTATGCAGAAAGCACACAGACACACACATTTATTTCTTTTTTGCCGATTTTGGCCAAAAATCATACGTATAAAATTTTATGCTCCTCATGACTCCAGAGGGCCTACCGCGAAAACCGAAATTCGCATGTTACGAAAATCTTTCTTTTTTACTCCAATGTAGTAGTAATTAGAATGACAGAGGAAGATACCCGCAATTTACGAACTTGGATTTTCGCGGTAATAGGAATGCGTGGTGAAAATCTGTCAGGTTACTCAAACCCTCGGTGTAGACATAACGGCGAATGTTAAAAGACATATAAATAACGAAACGATTCACGCTACCGAAATTGATAATTCTCTCAGTAAATCATTAATAATTAATTTTCGGGAACAGAGAAGACAAATTAGTTGATCTGTGATATTTTGTGTAACCCCTGGGGCCCATTTCTCGAACAGTATTAAATACAGTGTGTATTTTTGATATAACCTCAAACTTAAACTAGACGTAGGTTTTAGTGTTATAAAACAATTCTGAAAGATTTTTTTAGTTTAGTCTTCACTACCAGAGCACAAATAATTTTTGAAATTTTTTCGAGCGGCAATGTATATCGTACATCATGATCACTTTTGACAGTTGTAACGCCGCCGCGTCATTAATGAGACGTTTTGAGTTAAAACAAAGTAGTGATTGCTGAATTATTTTGTATGAAAAAATAAAATTCGTCAATTTTTTATAAAACCTATGAAAGTGTGTTCATTACAGCCTAAACTAACTGCCCTTTGATTATGTGTTAATATCAAAAACCGGCTAAGAGCATGTCGGGCCACGCTCAGTGTAGGGTTCCGTAGTTACTCTTCCATCACAATAAGCTAAACTGGAGCTTAAAGTATAGTAAATTATTAACCAAGGGATGAAACGGTACCTTTCACGCGAGTTAAACAAATAGGCAAATTTGCATAATCAGTACCTAATTAGGTAAAGTAAGTCTTTTTACTATGAAGGGGGAACTCTTTGCGATAACTCAAAAACAGCTAAACTGATCATGTCCGCTATAGTTTTCATTTAATGTCTTTCTTAAGCTCTACTTCTACGATTTTTTTCATAATTATTGGACCTATGGTTCAAAAGTTAGAGGGGGTGGACACAATTTATTTTTTCTTTCGGAGCGATTATCTCCGAATATATTCACTTTATCAAAAAATGTTTGTTGAAGACCCCTATTAGTTTTGAAAGACCTTTCCAACGATACCCCACACTGTAGGGTTGAAGAAAAATTCACCCCTACTTTACGTGTAGGGGAGGTACCCTCAAAAAAATTATGTTTTTAGATTTTATTGTACGACTTTGTCGGCTTTATTGATTTATATATCCACGCCGAATTTCAGCTTTCTAGCACTAACGACCACGGAGCAAAGCCTCGGACAGACAGACAGACAGACGGACATGGCGAAACTATAAGGGTTCCTAGTTGACTACGGAACCCTAAAAATACACGCTGTAGACTAATAATGGCACACGATCTGTCAAATCGCATGGGTTACCATAGCAACACACTAATAATATTACTCTAGTACCATTCGAAAAATGGGCCCCTCATAGCAAAATTTGGTGAACGATCAGATTTAATAGGCATAAAACCCTAGTGGCCCATCTAGTCCCAATCTCCTCGAATAAATATTCAGGATACGAGAATTTTTAAATTTGAAACAAAGTACTTAATTACTTATTCTAATTACCTGCTATTTTCATAAGTTTTTCTTCGTGAATGAAATATTTTATATACAAGTGTACGGCATCGTCGATCCGGTTTTCGGGTAAATCTTGAATGCGCAGCTTCACCAGCGAGCCGTCATTTCTGGTTGCTTGGAACGTGGACCACACTCGACAAGACATCTTGTACGCTTACTAATGTAAATCATATACAATAATTGAATATCTAAAAATAAATTAAAATTATATATGATAGAAATAATTTATTCGTAAGCTCAAGAAAATTATACAAGATAGAAAAATTTGTATATTTGTAAATATTTTGTAAATGTGTTCTATATGATATGATTTGCATGCCTTCTGGCTGAATGCGCTGATACCAATATTGATTATGTCAGACAATAACATCTATTATGTACGTGCATTTTTAGCAAATAAAATTTTGAAGTTGAAGTTGAAGTTGAGAAGTTGAAAAACTCAGAAAGGCGAAAGTGCCGTGAAATGATCTCATTTCAGCTGGCGACTTCTAGTACTGATATTCCAATGAGCCTATCCGGTGAAACAATCACGACAGATAAAAAATATAGTAAACAAAAAATAATAAGTTTTGCCAAACAACTTCCATTTTAGTACAAGCTTTTATCGCTGACTGTACTTTTCTTTCCACGGGCAACTAATATTCACCGAGACATTTACACTAGGGGCTCTGAGCTAACAAACATACACAAAAATAAGGTCGAATTGATAGCCTCCTCCTTGTTTGAAGTCGGTTAAAAATAAATTAACCTTTAAGCAAATGAGGGAAAATAGACGGTAGACATCCGTACAAAACGGCGTAAAAAAATATAACTTACCTCTACCTTAACTACTGAGCACGACAAATAGGTATCGCCTTCTTTTAAAGGCGACGTAAAATATATCACACAATGAAATGGTGCCGTGATCTTCATGATGTAGTCTATAAATGGTCAATAATCATTATTACCAAATCGATAAGTCGACCTCGCGTGCCTACTGTCAACCTCTGAGAATGACCTCCTAATCAGTAATTATACTACCTAATTTTACCACTCTTCTGAAGATTTTAATTGTTTCAAGAGGTAAATGGCTTTCTAGGTCATTGGGGTGTTCTTGAAATAATTTGCTCTGATAAAGGTATTAAGTGACGTTTCAATTGCCATCTTTGATTCTATTGAAAGTAACTGTAACATTGTACGGTCACGTCTGAACATATCGATACGGAGAAAGTGCCTAAAATATGTATACACTACCCTAATATATGGGCCATAAAGTCGTGTATTCATATTTTTGGCACTTCAATCGTGTCGATGATTTCAGACGTGACTGTGCATTGTATGTACGCCCCCGCATGAACTGTAGGAAACAGCAAACCTCTGTCTTCGTTATTTATTGAAATGGTAACTTAACCAAGTGTAGTAGTTTATGGTATATCTAGTAGTTCGCCCCGAACTGAGAACTCGCGGTTCGCCGAAAACTATACGTAGCGTATTTAGATTCTCAAACACCGATTGAATAAAAAATGTGAAATTCAAGATGGCTGCGGTTTTTTATAACTTCGACTGCGAATTTATGTTCAAAAGCCTTTCATATCATCATATAGCATTTTGTAAGATGATTATACATAAATATAAAAATTCTAAATGGCGGCCATTTTACAATTTTGATGCGAATTCATATTAACGTAAATTTCAGATCCTCAACTATCAATTTTCATTACGATTCTTTTCTTTTTTTTTCTTTTTTTTTTCTTTTTTTTTTAGAGCAAAACTTAAAATAAATGCATGATGGCGGCCGTTTTTTTACTTAGCCGCTGGCGGGGCAGCGCTAACAGTATCATGATAGCGTTGTTGGACAGGTGGGACTCCCCTCTGCTGCAGCGGTGGACAAAACTCCACTCTGTAGCAAAATAACTATGTACTTAGGTTAACATTATTTTGTAATTCCCCTAACACTATTTTATAAGTTAAATGAAAATGTAACTAACAACTATGGATTTTTTATCCGAAATAAAATCATTTTATTTATTTATTTATTTTACAATTTTGACTTCGGATTCCTATTAACCTAGGAGCCTTTCGATTCCTCAGTTATCAATTTTTGTCAAGATCAGACCAATCCAACCACTAAATCTTTTAGGCACGGTACGATCACGTGGCTACCGACCCAAATCAGCTATGTTTGACCTTAGGAACAATCGTGCCAAGCAGCATCGCCTGAAACAAAAGTGCATGCTCACTGCATTTACTTCGCCTACGAATTCAAGTTGGAAAAAATTATAAATGTTGAATTGTTTTGTCTCGGAAACTATTCTAGTCTCGTATTGTAGCAAATTTTAGTCTACTTTAAAAACTTCTCGAGAAGGTACTATTAAAAACTACTCATTTAGGGTTATAATCGCCCAAAGCTAAAAAAAACAACGACATTTTCGCGGTTTGTTCGATTTTTGGTAAAGTTGCGTTCGGTTCTCGAGGTCACAAACTTGGATTATTCATTTCGCCAACATCATAAACAAGTCAGCAAAAAATCAGGATTTGACGCAAATAAACCCCGTACTTTAAGCTTATAGAAAAACTCATAATGAATAATGGAAATGGTTATTTTTGGTCACATTAGAAAAATACGGAATATGGTGTCATGAATTTATTTATATTATTATAAAATTATTTACATCAGATTTTCATGAAAATTATGTAATTTACTTCAAAATTGTAAGAAAAAAACAATAAATCTTGCATATTTCATTAGAAACCTTAAGTTCGCAATACGGTTCAAACTTACTTGCGGTGGAGCCGCTCTAAGTTCTTATACGGAGGAACTTATGGGCCTAATGGAACGCGAATTTGTCAGGGAAAGAATTTGTGAACCAGGAGGACCGCGTGATACGCTTTTTAGCCCTATAAATAGAGACAACGTTGCTAGAAGCGTCACTTGGTCTTCCACTACGAAACTGAATGGAACTCATAAGGAAACAAAAAGTAAAAAATAACCAAAATAACAAACCTGAGAAATAAAGGCTACCGGCATAGCTGTCTTCGGTGCGACGGGACGTGGTAGATCTTCGGAAGCCGTCATCGGAGCCCCGGGAACTGTCGTCCGTGCACAAGAAGGTGAAGACGGAACACCAAAAGCTCGGAGTTTAAAAGCTGTCTACGGAGCGCCGGGCGCGACTACAAGGCGAGCAGGCCTAAGGAAGCTGGCTCGGGCGCTGAGGCATCAAATCTTCGTGGTAGGTGAGTTTTTACAATTTCACTATAACTGTGTTTATCCTTCCTTGTGTGTCTGTCCTTCCATATCATAACTTTCCTGTAATATGTTCGGGATCGATAAGCTAATAGCCTATAGCATCAATCTCTGACAGTAGTTTTTCCGTAGCCAAGGCGTATTTTTAAACATTAGAACTTAATTAGAAAAATATATATAAATAAATATTATAGGACATTAATTAATTTATTTATATTTAAATTTATAATGAATAAAAAATCAATCATAATTTTAATTTATTATAATTTTATTTATATTTTTCATACATATTATATGACATGTATTTATTTATATTTATTTTTCTAATTAAGTTCTAATGTTTAAAAATACGCCTTGGCTACGAAAAAAATGTATTGTCTGTTAGTTAGCAGCATTATTAAAAAAAAAAATTCAAAAAAAAGATCGTAGAAATCTCTTAATTTGTGCCTTAGACAATCGTTACAGTGTAATAAGGAAACAAAAACTTAAATTTAACATAAGTGCGAATATCTCCAGAACCAGGGGACTTTTACTAAACATTTGAGTCGATTTTCTGGACTCATTAGGACTTAATTAGAAAAATTACATTTTACACTAACTTTTTCTACAAGTATGATCGCTTTTGGTAAAAAATGTGTAAAAATAAAAGCGGCCAACTTCCTGAAAAATAGCTTACTTAATGGTGTATCAACAATACTGGTTATTTAATTAATCCGAAAAAAGATTTTGCTGATAATAATCATTAAAAGCGTCGATTCGATTCTATTTTAATGCGTTCAATACCTGTTTTTTTCAGAGATATCATTAATTTATCCGTAATTAGTTTAAATTACTTTAATACCTAGTGTATGTTATTTCATGCATTCTATAATAATTTAAATTAATATTTGACATATTTTATTGTGTTAATTATAAGATGTAAAGTTTTGAAAAGTTGTTTCATATTGGGATATGGGGGCCTACAATATAGGAGGGATAACTCTTCTCTGCTCAGAGGTAGGGTTAGAGCCAGCGTAGCTTTATTTTACGTTCATAAGCATATTTATGTCTACTTGAAAAATAAACTATTTTTATCTTAGAATAATTGGCGTTGTACACTTTGTTAAAAAAAAAAACGAACAGCCAAAATTCAGCCGCCTAACGGCTACCATTCCTAATGGACTAATGATCGGTAGTGGTAAAGTTAAACAAACAGTACAACGCCATTGTTCTAAAGATAAGTTTTTATGTACCATAATTGACATCAAAAATTTAATTTTCGAATAACATGAATTTATGATAAAGGTCAGCTAGTTGCTGCAGCGCGCTCAATATCTATTGTGCGCGGTTAAATGGATTCGAACTAGCGCTGTTAATGATTATTAACAGAAAAATCGTTTTTAGTTTAATAATAATTAGTACTGCCCAACTGGGGAAGTATCTTACAGAAAACCGCAGCCAAATAACACTAGAGCCTACTCATAATGTTGTGTTTCTGCCGGTGTGTAAGCTTGCCAGAACTCATCGAAGGTGCGGAGTTTTAGGGTCGGCAACGCACATATAACTCTCCTGGATTTGCAGGCATACATAAGCTACGGAGACTGCTTACCATCAGGCGGGTTGTATGCTTGTTTACCACCGACGTCGTATTGAAAAAGCACGTAGGTATTGCATGCCATTTTTGAATCACCATTCAATAAACTGATTTTCAGGAAGTAGGCTGCTCTTATTTTAGTACATTTTTTTCTCACCACAATGCACAAGCGATCAAACTTGTAGAAAATATTAGTGTTAAATGTTTATTATATTAAGCCCTAGTTTCTAAAAGTACGCCTTGGTTACGAAAAAACTTTAATATCAGTCGGTTAACAGCCCTATTTGAGAATATTTCTCAAATCACAGAACGTAAAAAATCTTTCAATTTGTGTCCTAGAAGACCATTAAGACCAGTGAGAAACGAAACCAGAAATTTAATTAGTTAAGAAAAGTCCAAATACATATCTCGAAAACCAGGGGACTTTACTAAACTTTATAGTCGATTTTCTGAATTATATTTATTTACAAAATAAGAAATAATGTGACCCTAGCTGGCTTATTCCTAGGCTAAAGAATAACCATAGGTATTCAGCGTGGGAATGTGGCCAGCCTTATGGGCACCCTTCCGCAGGGGTCAGATCTAGGGTACCTAAGATAGGTCAGTTTAAGTTTTATAATAATAATTATTATTTTTTTAGATCGTACTTTATTTTAGTAGTAGGTTTTAAGTTTTATTATTGTACTTGTTTTTCTTAGATACGCAAATAAAGTTAATGTTTAAAGGTAAAAAAAAGTAATAATAAAAATACGTAATTTTTCCAAGGTCCTTACTCTTTGGTGTGGACGTAGGGATTACGTTCAGAAATAAATTTGAAAAATATGAAAATTAAAAGGCAGTATGCAACCAACTTTCCACACGCTAATAGCTACATAAAGTTTTTGATCAACTGGATTAAAAAGCACGTTTCCTAATTTATGCATTTTCTTGACATAATAATGAGTAAGAAAAAACTTATATCTATACAAAGTTATTTTGGTATTTTACAGGTGATTGAAGATGTCAAGCAACGTGAACACAGAAGACGACGTGATCCTGTCAGGGCTGTCGGGCCGCCTGCCCGAGTCTGATAGCATCGAAGAGTTCGCGCGGCAGCTGTTCGCCGGCGTGGACATGGTCACCGCCGACGACCGCCGCTGGACGCCGGGTGAGCATGCATTGCAGGATGACGTGGTGCTGTGGGGCCTGTCAGGCTGCCTACCCGAGTCCGACAGCACCGAGGAGTTCGCGCGGCAGCTGTTCGCCGGCATGGATTTGGTCACCACCGATGACCGCCACTGGACGCCGGGTGAGCATGCACTGCAGCATGGCGTATTGCTGTGGGGCCTATCAGGCCGTCCACCCGAGTCTGACAGCATCGAGGAGTTTGCGCGGCAGCTGTTCACCGACATGGACCTGGTGGCCTAGCTAAGGTGACAATCGCTTACGCTACGACAATGAAATGCGTTGTCTCCACCACCATCACCCATACCACCTCTCATCCATATTAGAGCGACAATGACAGTTGCGTTTCGTTCGCTACAGAGCGTAAGCGATTGGCATGTTAGCTACGCGTTCTGGTCACCGCCGACGACCACCGCTGGACGCCAGGTAGGTTATAGGCTATAGATACTCGCGGGCTTGGTCTCCACAACTCGATATCATACAATTGCGCCTATTTTGCGTGGTGGGTTGTCGGAACTACTCTTGCTAAGAAACCGAGCAGACCCTTGATGTTGCCGACGACTGCAGGGAGAGACGCCAGCAAACAGACTCTGCCACCCCTGGGCATTCGAAAACGAGACGTGGGCGGCTGTTTCTTCTGCCTCCATACACGCCTTGCAGAGGCGGTTATGTGGGGCGTGGCCAGTTATGGCCCCAGTCAGAAGCTGGAGCTGTGGCTTCTTCAGCTGTCTCAGCCTCCTTGACAAACCGGAGTTCATTGTCGGGAGGGTTTCCTTCGCCTGCCTTCACGTGCCTAGGTTGGAACAGAACTGTTGGTGTTTTACCTTGGTGTTCTGTTACAGCATGTTCTGGAGCCAGGCATAAGGCAGAGATAGAATCGGTTTAGGTACTGTCATCCGAGCCTCCTCTCGCTTATATGTCTGCTGCATCATAACCTCGCGAGTTGCGTTTTGATCCACTGCAGAGTTACGCTGTTGGTGGTGCATACCTCGGACAGAGCTTTGTGGTGTGGTGTATAACTTTGCAGAACTTGTAGTGCTGGCCGACTATCACAGAGTATGCGGATGGGGTATGGGGTAGTCCAATACTTCCCTTGAAGCGATTGCGTGGGCTGCCATTATGATGCCCGTACATTCTGCCTGGAAGACTGTATTGTGTGCACCTAGTGGTGTTGAGATGTGTATGTTTAGGTCCTTTGAGAATACTCCAGCGCCAGTGCTTTACCTTGACTTTGTTCCATCCGTGAAGATTCCTTCACGAGGTTCTTCGTGTGACTGTAGTTCCTGTCGAAGACGAAATTCCTAGGTATCTTTTTAGTCACTGCTTCTATTAGCGGTTCCTTACCTATGGCCTCGTAGAGGGTTTCGGTGTGTGGTACCCGAGGTGGTCTCCAGAGATTAGATTTTTTGAGACGTATCGTTGTATAAAGAGGTGCAGCAGCGGCAGGCCCAGTAAGGCTTCTAGAGCCGCGGTTGGTGTTGTCCTCACGCAGCCCGTGGTCACCAACACCACATGTCACAGAAGCGCCGGCACTAGCCAGTTTTAAATCAAGGCTCAAACTGTGGCTCATCGAGCACACTCTCTACAGTTTTGCAGATTTTATTAATTAAGTAATTACCTAATGTAACTGTAGGCATAATTATTTTTATTTAACATTGTATTTATTATGCTAATTTTAATTTAACTCTTAATTTAATGTAATTGTTTATTTATTTAAGTATTTTAACGTAATTATGAAAAGTGACATGTAATATGAATTATTATAAATATACGAATATGAATATTAATATGAATATTTACACTATGTTTGTATTAGGTTGGTACGGGTTGCCTGATCGGAGCGGCAAGCTGAAGAACTTGGCTCACTTCGACGCATCTTTCTTCGGCGTGCATCCCAAGCAAGCGCATTTTATGGACCCGCAGTCGCGTCTGCTGCTAGAAGTGACGCACGAGGCCATGGTGGACGCCGGCTACAACCCCGTCGAGCTGCGTGGCTCACGCAGCGGGGTCTACGTAGGACTCACCCGCTCAGAGAGCTTTGGTGCGTGGTCCGGCGACAAGGACAAGATCAATAGTTACATTGTAACTGGCTGTAGCAGCTCAATGATCTCAAACCGAGTTTCATACGCATTTGATTTAAAAGGACCCTCGATATCAATGGACACCGCCTGTTCAAGTGCTATGAACGCGATGGCCCTGGCCGTGAACGATATCCGCAGTGGCCGCTGCGACTCCGCAATAGTCGCCGGCACAAATCTATGCCTTGATCCGGCCTCTGCACTTAACTACCATCGGTTGACCATGCTCTCGCCTGATGGTCGTTGTGCCGCGTTCGACGACAGTGGATGCGGCTACGTACGTTCTGAAGCGGTAGTGGCCGTGCTGCTGCAGCGCCGGCGCGACGCGCGCCGTGTGTACTGCACTGTTCGAGGCGTTGGCATCAACAACGACGGCTACAAGGAGCAAGGGATCACGTACCCCACGGGTGCCATGCAGCGTCGTCTCGCGCAAGAGACTTTCGAAGATGCTCGCTTGCAACCGCAGGACGTTGTCTACGTAGAAGCACATGGCACTGGTACGAAGGTAAAAAAGGCTGATTGGCCAATATGGTTTAAGAGTAATTTTGGTGTTCTGTGATAGTCTCCTGATAAATGTTTTATTGCAGGCGGGTGACCCAGAAGAGGTAAATTCGATTGCAGAGCTGTTTTGCAAGGACCGACGGACGCCGCTGCTTCTTGGCTCGGTCAAATCTAACATGGGTCACGCGGAGCCGGCCTCAGGGCTGTGTTCCATCGCCAAGCTGGTGATAGCCATGGAGCGCGGTGTAATACCCGCCAACCTACATTTCAAAACACCTAATAAGAATATACCTGCGTTCAGAGACGGGTGCATACAGGTGATTCATTTTAAATTTTATTTTTGTTTTTAAAGCTGGCTTTGTGTATTTTAACAAAAAAAAATATATATTAAATAACATTATCATTAAGCGCAGGGTAGCTTGTGGTGAGCTGTTTGGGAGTAGCGACACAACATACCCGTGTGTTACTGGAGAGCTCTGTCGCCCGATCAGGATTATATGCCTCTGGCTTGCCTTGGCCAGCCGTCCAGAGCTATATGCCCCAAGGGTGGAAGTGAATCATGCATAAGACGCGAGTTGGCACATTGGCTGTTAATAGTCACTAGGTAGAAAGCGGCGCACGCCTCTCAACACCCCTGAGCCGCTCACACCGTTGTTACCCTTGAGCCATCAAAGGGTGTCGCTTTTTGGGGGCCCATCTTGTGGGGACGAGTCACCGACCGACGGCCGACAATAAAATTAGATACCGTTTTATTAGGCAGGCGGTTCCGGTTCCGGTTTATCCCATAGCCCCTTCTCAACTTCCTTAGCCCTATAACCTCCCACTTTATGCCGGTCAGATCTTCTCCTATCTCTTCCAGTTTCGATTGCAATCTCAAGTACGTATACGTAGCCAAATATAGTTTTATGTTACGTATACGTAGCCAAATATAGTTTTATGTGATAGTTGGATCTCTTCCAGACTTTCTTAGTACCCCTGTCTGGACTGTACTCGAGGCTGCTGTCGTTGCCAGGATAGTGCGGACCCTGGGAAATTGGGGACCAAGGGGTTTGTTTGTACTTTGCATGAAGGTAATAACCATAGCCTCTCTACGTTGGCCAGCTGTCTTCAAGAGCTATGCATTTTAGAGGTTTTTTCAAATATCAAATATCAAATATCAAACATTTATTTAGCAAATAGGCCACAGGGGCACTTTTACATGTCCATTTTTACAAACAATAAATTAAAAAAAAAAAACAATTACAAATATCGAATCTATGAAATAATAAATACTTTATTAGAGATGTATACTGTCTCTAAATGTCAAATTACACAAAAAAAACTATGATAAAAAAATAAAACCATAAAATACTAAAATTCTTTAGAGTGGATTTAGAGTGGAGGAGATTTTAATTCCTCAAAGTTGCCATTGCCTAGGGACATGTTAATTGACCGCCACCTGTTGCTCGCTGTTGGTGTATTTATATGGCAGTTTTACACCTCTCTGTCTATCTTCCTACTTTCTCAAACCGGGCTTAGGATCGTCTACGGCAGAGTTAATTTTTTATTTATTTATTACCTATACATTCGAGTGTGTAATGCTTATTTCGTACACAAAGTTCGTACTCATATGTTATTTTTATTTTACACAATCACAGAATCTATTAGTTTAGTTTATCCACTAATAATAAAAAATCTTGAATTTCATTTTTGTAATTTTGTCAAACTCCGTGCTTATGGGTAAGTATGGGGACAGTGCAGGTGTCCTTGAGTTTTCTTTTGAGATCACGGAGAATGAATAACCTTTTCACGTTGCAGGTCGTAGACAAAAACACGGAATGGCATGGCGGTCTGGTGGCGGTAAACTCTTTTGGATTTGGAGGCTCCAACGCGCACATGATCTTGGAAGGAGGATGTGGCGCACGGCCGCCACCCGCCGCGTACCCAGCACCGCGGCTGCTGCTCGCCTCGGGCCGCACCGCTGAAGCAGTCGAGTGCATGCTCCAACTGGCCGTCGCTCACCCCTGCGACGCAGAGCTGCACGCTCTTATAGACGCCGTGCATGCGCGCGCTATACCCGGGCACTTGCACCGCGGGTACGCCGTACTGAGCCCAACATCTCTACAACTCGAGGTGCTAGAGAGCGAAGCCGAGCCGCGCCCGATCTGGTTCATGTTCAGCGGCATGGGTTCACAATGGGCTGGCATGGCGCGTGCACTGCTACGCGTACCGGTGTTCGCGGCGAGCATCGCACGGACAGCAGCGGCGCTGGAACCCCACGGCGTGAATCTCCTGCACTTGATAACAGACGCACCGGGTGCTGCTTTCGAAAACGTTATCAACTCTGGAGTCTCTATCGTTGCCGTGCAGGTGGCGCTGGTAGACGTGCTGCGCGAGCTGGGCGTACGACCAGACGGTATCATCGGACACTCTGTCGGAGAAGTGGGTAAGTTCAACCCTAAACACTACATTTTTAGGTTATTCGTATATAGAATGTAAAAAATTGAAATATAGGAACAATTCTTCACTAAATAGAACGGCCGATGGAAAGTGACACAGTGATCGACTGATAAAGCATGGTAGATTACCAAAAATTCTTCTCAATACCATTACTTTATATCATTATTTTAACCACCGAGCACCACATATAGTGAAGACAGGGAAGCAGGCAGACCGAAAAAGAAATGACGGAGCCACTTTAGGGTGTACTCCCGGTACTGGTGTTCTGTACAAAATGAGTACCTCACGGAACGGGAAAATCTCGGTCAGTAATACGAATTCAGTACCGGGAGCGTTCCCTAAACTACTTGATCGGCCGCATTTTACGCGGCATGGTGGGAAAATGCAATCAGACAGGGTCGAGTGGAGGCTATTGCTTGGGGACACAAAAAATCTAATAAACAAACGCTATATTTCAAAAATCCAAATATCGAACCAACCTGACAAGCACACAATACATATTTCCTCGGGAATTGTTTGTTCAATATCATTTCTTGATACGTTAGTTGTTGAGTGAGTCAAGATTGCAAGTCTCATAAACTCGAAGTCGTGAAAGTGAAAATATAAACGATTAAAATTGCAAAATAATCACCATAAAATAAGAGAGAAAATATCTTCACCGACATGAGCCCAGGGTGAATTAATTTTCATGTATGTCTATCCTACGCCTTCTCCTTGGCAGTCTGATACGAGGCGATGTAAATTTTTATTCCATAAACGCCCAACAAACAATTTTCAAATCGCCAGCAAACCTAAAATGCCTTTTATTTGTTGTATTAACTCCAGTTCAGGAGCTTACTGTAATTTTTAGTGCAAATTGTAATTGCAAAGCTCTGTCGTATGCGATGTGTTAAATAACCATATTTTTATTTCATACTTAGTGCATTTTGGTCCATGTACACGAGTAACACGAAGAATGAATTATTTTATGATTTTCTATAATAACTGTTAAACTAAAATTATGTAAAACAATAATTCCAAAAATTTAATAAACAAAAAAAGTTTATAAATTTAAACGAATTATAACGCGTATAACGAATTTATAATACAATCCGACGTTTCGCAGCCTTTACAGTAGGTAACTACAGTACTTTTTAGTGGTTACGCAACATAATCCGTTTCAATTATTTTAATAAATTTTTCAATCTTATTTTAACTTAATTAAGCACTTAGGTTACATTTTATTACTGACATATGACTTGTTTTGGCTAGTTCAATTCTTAAAGCATGCTCTCTGGCAACTCCACATTGCGTTTTAGCATATCTCCTTGTCAAAATATTAGTCCCATTAAGGTATTTTCATTTTCAAAAACACGAAAGTACTACATTTCTACTATTACTACGATTTAGTTCACGCGCATTTTTTTCATATAACTGTAATGTTTATTTCGTGCCTTGGTGCCACAATACAACCAATTTAACTCAGTACTGAGAGTTGCTCCGAGCTAGCTGCACAAGCATAGGGCCAGTTAGCCAGTTAACAGAGTCATCAACGTCACGCAACTCACGAAGCAGAGATATACCAAACTTCCCATACAAAACAAATATTGCGAACGCTTTAACGGTCACAGACGGTCTAGTGCAATCTATCCTTAATTTGGAAATTTCCTGGCTACTACCAGGTGTTAAATTAAATAAAGTTTTCATATTGGAGACTAAAATGGTGAGTACTTATTTTTCCAACCACTCGTTTGCTGGAAAAGTAAATGCCTATGCTGGAATTCGGTAGGGGTTGCTGGTATGATGCTCTACAACAACCCCAACTTCATGTGGCTTTTACTCCCAAACTAAAGCTGTACTTACAATTTTTACAAATAGAGTACCAATTGTGTACTAAATCTTCAAATAATAAATAATCCAAAATGCAATGTGGGTTGCAAAAGAGCATGACAAATTGAAAATTCTTTGGGAGCATTGAGTACAGTATTCAATAATTATGTGTGTTTTTAAAGATATTTTTTGTCACAAACTTATTTCATTTTAGGATGCGCTTACGCCGATGAGTGTCTGAGTGCGGAGCAAGCCGTGATGTGCGCTCTGTGGCGCGGGCGCAGCATCGTGGACGCCAGGCTGCCCCCCGGGGCCATGGCCGCAGTCGGCCTCTCTTGGGAGGACGCCGTGCGCCGCTGCCCCGCGGACGTCGAACCAGCCTGCCACAACTCTGCAGACAGTGTCACAGTGAGGAAGCTCACATTTAGGGCCTAAATTGTAGGAGCTGATTTTATGTTTGCATCTTATCGTGAAAAGTATACTATGATGATAATAATGATGCCATTTATCAGTGTACGTACTTATTTATAGGTACAACAATTAGGTACTGATTTCACTGAGCAGTATCTTTTTTCGAAACGGATTCAGGGACTTTTCGACCCCCTTTAACTTCCATACGGATAAGGCTGGATTATAATAGGCTGAATGTATACGTCTCTGCCTACCCCACATTGCGTTTTGGCGATTTTTTTTAAATTATATGTATGAGGATTTAATACACAAATTGGTACTTAATTTGTAATAACTTGAAAAAATTGTACATATTCAGTTTGGTAGTAGAAGTCAAATGAAGTTATAGGAGTTGCTTTAGAGCATCACCAAATCTCATATATGTATATGGCACAACAGGTCTCGGGCCCGCCAGCCTCAATAGAAAAGTTCGTGGCCGAGCTGACTGCTGAAGGTATTTTTGCACGGCGCGTCAACAGCTCGGGCGTGGCGTTCCACAGCTCGTACGTGGTAGGCGCCGCACCGCAGTCGCTCGAACGCCTGACGCAGCTTATCCCTGCGCCGAAAAAACGCAGCGCGCGATGGCTCTCCTCCTCGGTACCACCGGTACACTGGGAATCCAAGTTGGGTGAGTAGGGGAACATTGGGAACTAACAAAAAAAAACATGTAGGCTATATATCAGGGACGCAGCCGCAATGGAGTACCTACGTGAACGTTTTGTGCGCGCTAAGGATAGTGTTCGAGTTTACCCCTTTGCATTGTCCTTCGCGGCCACACGCTACACTGTTATTTTATGCAATGCCCGGTTTTTTAATGCTGAGTACACATATTGGGCTAACGAAAGCTGCTAAAATACTTCCATCTGCCTGTTGTAATATGTATTATAGTGTGTATAAAAATTTATTTATCAAGTCAATTCTTACTAGGTACTTAATTAAAATAATTGTGAATAACAAAAGTACCGGCTTGTTCTACTTAAATAGGACAATAATACTAAATAAACATTTTCTATGAACTGACATTTGAAATTTTTTCATTTAAGTCACGCCTCAGGAGTGGCACTAGCGGGATTCGGCATTGACCTTCACGTTGGATCCTGTTGCAGCTCGGATGTGCGACGCTGCGTACTTCGTGAACAACTTAGTGTCACCGGTGCGGTTCGCGAGCGTGCTGGCAGTGGTGCCGGCGCGGGCGCTGCTGCTAGAGGTGGCGCCGCACGCGCTGTTGCAGGCCATCGTGCGGCGTGCTCTGCCGGACGCGCTGCACGTGCCGCTCGTGCGCCGCGACGCGCCCGACTCGCTCGTGCATCTGCTCGCCGCCGTAGGCAAGACCTACGCCGCCGGCGTACAACCACAGGTAGCCTTTTTACTTCAGTCCCGAATATTGTTTACGTAAACATCCAATTAATACTTTGTTTACGTTATAGGTCTCGCGACTGTATCCTCGTATACCGTGGCCGGTGTCCCGTGGCACGCCCGCGCTCGCGTCGCATGTCGGGTGGGACCATTCCGTAGAGTGGAGCGTTGCGGATTTCAAGACGACCAGTCGCAGCGAGACCGTCATTGAGTACGACCTCGGTAGCTCCGGAGACGCCTTTCTCGCGGGCCACGACATCGATGGCAGAGTCCTCTTCCCTGCGACGGGATATCTTGTGAGTGTTGACTTACACGTAGGTACGGTTGATTGTGTACGACTATTTTGTTTGTCTAAAAAAATTAAAATTATTCATTTCGGTATTTTTTGTCGAGCAGGCACTGGTGTGGCGTACGGTAGCAAAGATAAACAATCTAGAAATGGAGCAGGCGGCGGTGGTGCTCGAGAATGTACATTTCCGTCGCGCCACCATCATGACCCACGATGCGCCAGTTCGTTTCCTGGTGTCGCTGCTGAGCGGCTCCAGCGAGTTCGAGGTCTGCGAGGGTGGCGAGGTAGTGGCGACGGGCACGGCGCGCCTCGCCGCCGACCCTACCGCCGAGCGCCTGTCCGTTGCCGCGCTGAGCGCGTACGACACCGAGCCGGAGGACCTGCCGTCGCTGGACTCGGATGACATATACAAAGAGCTGCGCCTGCGCGGCTACTACTACAAAGGCGCTTTCCGCGGTATCGAGTCCTCGGACGCACGCGGCACGCGCGGATTACTCAATTGGGAGGGAAACTGGATTTCCTTTATGGATACGGCGATACAGTTTTCCCTCATCGGCAATGAAAAGCGAGTCCTATATTTGCCGACGCGTCTGCAGCGAGTATTGATAGACCCCGCGGCGCAGCGCGAGGCGGCGGGGGCTGCCGGGAGTGCGGTGCCGGTGCAGCTTTACCGCCACCTCAACGTCATTGTCGCCGGCGGTGTCGAGTTCCGTGGCGCGCAAACCTCGTTGGCACCGCGCCGCACGAACGCCCAGGCGCCGCCGCGCCTCGAGAAGTATGAGTTCGTCCCGCTGGACAACGCGGATTATGAGAACGCCTCGAGCGCGGTGCTGGGTGCCGCGTTGCAGCTCGCACTCGAGAACTGCAATGTACTCACGCTGAGACTGGCCGAGCTCGCTCTGCGGCGGCCTGCGGACACGCTTCTACTGCCACGTGCAGTGCAAGGTACGACGTTAACCAGATTATAAACTTAAATAATACGAAATATTGGTCTTAGACTTGTAATAAGTTCCAACGAGTTGAAACAATAGCATTATATACAAAATCATAGTAATAATGAAAATCAACAGAAACCTACGAAATTCGCTTCTAAATACATAGCTGTCCGAAAAAAAAAGTTTTGGTTGGTGATTGACGAATTGACGATCCTTTTGTGAAATTCTTATTATTAAGTTTACCATATCTACAATAATTCAATGTTTTTTTAGAACAATAATAACTGCATCAATAAATTGCTCTGATATTTAGATTAAGATGATATTTGTAAAATTTGTCGATTTAAAAGTGCTTGTTGCTAGGCCTATTTGAATAAAGAATATTTTGACTTTGACTTTTGGAGAGCACAATTAGTGTCAGGATCACCATAGTTATTGCTCCGAGTTAAGTCGAGCGCGCCAGACCGACGAGTTATTTCACTAACGTGTCATGTGTACACAGTGTTGGGAGCGGAGCCCGGCGTCCGCGTGGACGCGACGCTGGCGGCCGGCGCGGATGCCGTGCAGTACGCCGCCGCTATGGAACCGCTCGGGATAAAGGTACGCAAGGACAGGTGCAACCTTGGTTTACCCATTCCGTTTGCAACACCATCACTACTCACCGTACAAAATTAATCCATGCATGTAATGGACAAGCACATCGTTGTAATGAAATGTTCAGACCGATAGACCGGACAATTTTATTGAACTTTGTGAATACAAGTTTAATCTCAGCTAGTTATATATTCAGGTGGCGAAGAGCGGCGAGTTGGAGAGCGGTTGCCACGTGGTGATGGGCGTCAACGTATTGGCGCGGCGCGACGTGCTGTGTTCACTGGCAGCGGCGAGCGGCGCCGACGGCTTCGTTCTGTTGGAAGAGACGACGAGCACAGTCGATGACCCAGCGGTGCGGGCGGCCGCCGCCGCCGCAGGACTCACTCTGGTACTTACTCGCTCCTTGGTGTCACGATTACTTTTATGTGAATGATTCTGCTCCTAATTAAAACGTGTCGTTTTTATGAAGGTGTCGCGAAGCCGCTCCGCGTCGTACGAGTACGTGCTGCTGAGGCCCGCAGCGGCCGTGCCGGCAACCAGCGTCGTCGTGGAAGTGCGTGAAGACGACTACTCGTGGGTAGAGCGCCTGAAGGTCGCTCTGAAGCGCGCCGAGAGCGACGACCTACGCGTGTTCGTTTGGTCGCGCGCACCCGACTCCGGCGTGCTGGGACTGGGGACGTGCCTGCGGCACGAACCCGGCGGCGCGCGCCTCCGCGTGTACTACCTGCCCGATGCGCCGCACGCGTTCGCCGCCGACGCGCCGGCGTACCTCGCTCAGGTGCGACGCGACCTGGCCTTCAACGTGCTGCGCGCCGGTGTCTGGGGTACCTACCGCCACTTGCCGCTCGAAGACACCGCGCCTGTCCAACGACAGGTACTAGTTATTAGTTAGTAATTGTTTTACAAGGGTGTAAAATTGTTGTTTAACTTTTCGTGCTAATATTGATACCCGAGCATCGAGCAAGCGAAAGTATCCAAAATTAAAGCACGAGGGTTTCAAGGCACGAGGATTAAACAGACTTTGCTACCGAATGAAACACATCATTATTGAGCACACCAACGCCATGAAATGCTGTACTAACTGTATGTTCATATGACTGTTTGATATCTAAATAAAATAAAATTTTAAAAGTAAATTCCACCGGCCAACATGAGAATACAACTCAAAATTCGCAAGAAATTACTTTGCCATTCTTGTGGATAAAGTTTAACATTTTCATCACTTTATGAAGAATAAGCATAACCTAGAAAGGCAGATTATCTTGGGTCAAATGGATGGGAAGCGTGCGCAAGAAAGAGTACCCACGAGATGGTCTGATGCTGTTAAGAGGGTGGTTGGCGGAAACATGCAGTGCGTGACCCATATAGCTTATAACCGCATCTTCTATATGCTTCAGAAACGTGGTGCCTGTATCGGAAGTATATTCGCACATTAGACAGCTTTCATCTGAGATGCCTCCGCGACATTATGGGTGTCCACTGGTCCGACCGTCTTACGAATACGGAGATCCTTAGGCGTGCCGATGTCGCCGGCATAGAGGCCTACCTAATGAGACGACAGCTACGATGGTGCGGTCACGTCTCCCGGATGTCCCAGGACCGAGTCGCGAAACGCATCTTCTACTGCGAACTGCAAAATGGTAAGCGAAAGCGAGGCGGCCAGTTTCTGCGGCTCAAAGATGTGTTGAAGCGGCATATGAAGAGAGCTCATATAGAGCCAACGACATCGGAGAGTCTAGCTGGTGATCGTCCACAGTGGAGGCATATTGTTCAGACGCAGGTGCGTGAATTCGAAGCCAGGCGACGCACAGAACTTGACGATAAGCGTGACGAGCTAAAGGCCAAACCACCTATGGCCATAACATATAATTACGTCGGAGGGGTGCGGCCACATTCGCTGCTAAGATTTGCTACGTCAGTCACCTGAGAGCGCACCAGCGACACTCTCAGCGGTAGAAAGCAGTTGCTGTGGCCGAAAACGGCTAGGAGACGATGATGATGATGATAACCGCATAATATGGAGGCGGAGCATACATGGTCGCGATCCTCAGCAGTGAGGGAGCCAGGAAGAAGAAGAAGAATAAGATGAAGAATAAGAGAGCCTTTACACCACACTGACATATTTTTTTATGACCATCTCAGAACTTCCCGTTTTTTAAAAGTTGGCCATACACACTAGGGTATGTCTCCGCAGTTTTGCCTGTACAGTACAACTGCACAGGCAAAGCTGTATAGGAAACTGCACGGTCGAATGCCACACACTCACCGTTTTACCTGTGCAGTTGATAAAACTGCGCAGGCATACCCTAGTGTATATGGCCAGCTTTGTATTTTGTAAATTATATATTTTTTTAAATTTTATAGAAACGGGCGCACCCACGTGGTATGGTAGAGGAGTTGTAAAAATTGGACACACTGAATAATTTTATTTACTAAAATATATGCAGAGCAGACCTTTGATTCAATTGACTTGCCATCCATTGTATCAATTCGACGGCAAGTTGAGCAAGACCAAAAGCCGAGCTCTGCATAATGCCAAACACCCGGATCGTCTGCTTGCGGGAAACTTCCGTATCGAAGCTAGAGACCTAGCTGCGCCAGTAGGTATTGGGTTAATGAACAAGTTTGAAAGAGGTTGAAAGCCAAGATTCGCCTCGACAAGAGGGCCTCAACAGTTCGACCGTGAAGCAATTAATCACATGCAAAGTCGAAGGCTGAGCGGTCGGAAAGCAGAGCTTGGAATTGGATCACTAATTTAGAGATTTTTGCCTGTAGCTCGGTCTTTAGCTTATTCGCTCAAAAACGCGACTTGCTGGGCTTGGGATACTTCGATCCTTAGGCCAGAAAAAAAATATGTATAAGGTTCTAATTAGAATGTTACGATGGTTCCATCCATCCATGGATTGTTGTTCAATTGCATTTGACAGAAATGGACCTGACGCGTCGTGGTGATTAATAAGTTGTCGCGTTCGCCAGTTACCTACTTAACATAAAGTCTATTGTCGGTCCCCGGTGACAGGTGGAGCACGCGTACGTGAACACGCTGACGCGAGGAGACCTATCGTCGCTGCGGTGGGTGGAGAGCGAGCTGCGCCACGCCGCGGCCGCACCGCAACCGCCGCGTACCGACCTGTGCCGCGTCTGCTACTCGTCTGTCAACTTCCGCGACATCATGCTTGCCACCGGCAAGCTGCCCCCCGACTCTCTCCCCGCTGGACTCGCTGATAAGGTACACAGTACTCAATACAATAATCATATCAAATAACTGATCTTTTATTGAAACAAAAAAGCATGTAGAGTAATTAGCCAAGGTAAAACATTACCTCATTTTACAGGAATGTATGCTCGGGTTGGAGTTCAGCGGGTATTCATCAACTGGCAAGCGCGTAATGGGCATGGTTCAGACGATGGGATTAGCAACCACGGTGCAAGCGGATAAGACCTTCATGTGGGAGGTACCGGAACAGTGGTCGCTGGAAGAGGCGGCCACAGTGCCCGTAGCGTACGCAACAGCGTATTACGCGCTGGCAGTGCGCGGGCGCATGCAGCGCGGAGAGGCCACGCTGATTCACGCGGGTGCAGGCGGGCTCGGTCAAGCTGCCATCGCCGTGGCGCTGCACGCTGGCTGCACCGTCTACACCACCGTGGGCTCGCCCGCCAAGCGCGCCTTTCTCCGCAAGCGCTTCCCGCAGTTGCCGGATGCCAACATCGGCAACTCACGCGACTGCTCCTTCGAGCAACTCGTGCTGCACCGCACGCGCGGCCGTGGCGTCGACCTTGTGCTCAATTCGCTCGCGGGCGACAAGCTGCAGGCCTCACTGCGCTGCCTCGGTCAGGGCGGCCGCTTCCTTGAGGTCGGCAAGCTGGACCTGAGCACCAACACGGCGCTGGGCATGGCAGTACTGTTGAAAAACGCAACGGTGCACGGTGTCCTGTTCGATGCGTTGTTCGGCGAGGCTGGAGACCACCCGGAGAAAGCAGAGATGATCCGGTGTGTAAAAAGAGGCATCGCCACTGGCGCCGTGCGCCCACTGCCCGCCACCGTCTACGCTAACGACCAGCTCGAGCAGGCCTTCCGGTGAGTATTAAATAAATAATTTTGGGCTTGCATTCGGACGCCTAAATGCTGACTGAATGCGCGGATTTCTTTTATTTTGTAATACCTTCTCATAACTGTGTTCTATAATAATAAATGCTTTGAATATTTAAATACTTCCGACCGGGCGCCTCATGGCGGGTTTATCTTCCAGGTACATGGCGACGGGCAAGCACATCGGCAAGGTTGTGATTAAAGTGCGCGACGAGGAGCCGGCGAATGAAAAGGCGATGCCGCGGTTACTGCCCGCCATGCCCCGCGTGTACATGCATCCTGAGAAGAGCTACGTGCTTGTCGGTCAGTGCTAACCACCACATCGATAGGTACCTAATTAAATATATTTGTTGAAATGCAACTACTTTTAACTGATTTCTATTTCTCCTTTATCTGCCGATCACAGGCGGACTGGGCGGTTTCGGTCTGGAGCTGTGCGAGTGGCTGGTGAGACGCGGTGCACGCACCGTCGTCTTCTCCTCGCGCAGAGGCGTGCGCACCGGCTACCAATCCTGGTGCATCCGCAGGTGATATAAAATTCGGACTCTTCTGGTATGGGTCGCCATCAAATGGGTTGTTAGTTGGAGGGTCTAATGGAGATAAAGTAAAATTAAACATGACAGAAGATGTGTTATATTCTCGGTATGGAGAAAGTAAGTTAATCTAAACATAGCTTATCGTCGCATATTTATTTACTGTGAATATGTTAATTTAGGCATATAAGTACTACAACGTTTTAATGTAAACTTAGATATCTTTCCTGTTGCCAATAACCGTGTTTGCTCGTAGATGGCGCTTGGCGGGCGTGCGCGTGCTGGTGTCGTTGGCGGACGCGGCGACGGCGACGGGCGCGCGCACACTACTGCTGGAGGCGGCGGCGGCGGCGCCCGTCGGCGGCATCTTCAACCTCGCCGCCGTGCTACGCGACGCCCTCCTCGAGAACCAGACGCCGGAAACTTTCCGTGCTGTCGCCGAACCCAAGATTGAGGGTCAGTAAGTTGCCATATCATACATACGTGCTCCCAATAAGTCATGTCAAGTACTTATAATCAGTATTTTTGTTTACGCACAGTGACGCGGAGGCTGGACTCGACGTCGCGCGAGTTGGCGCCGGAGCTAGAGCACTTTGTAGTGTTCTCGTCGGTGTCGTGCGGGCGCGGCAACGCGGGCCAGAGCAACTACGGGCTCGCCAACAGCGGCATGGAGCGGCTGGTGGAGCGTCGGCGCGCGGAGGGGCTGCCGGCGCTGGCAGTGCAGTGGGGCGCCGTCGGCGACGTGGGGCTCGCGGCTGCCTTGTTCGGGGACGCGGAGGTGGCCGGCACCGTGCCGCAGACCATCGCCTCGTGTCTGCACACGCTGGACAAGCTCTTGTTGATGCCGCACGCCGTGGCCTCGTCCATAGTACACGCCGATAAGCGACTCGCTCTGGACAAGCCCACACAGGACATCGTGCAAGCTGTCGCCAATGTGCTTGGTACCATTTGTTTATTCAATGACACCATTCAAAGACACTCTGCACCTTCGGTTTTATGCTAAACTCTGCTCTAGGTCTTTGCGTAAGCCTAAAATATCTTCAAATTTGGTATCGTGGTAAAGAAAAATAGGTGACTTACGAAAAAAAAAATTGTAAATAAAATGTGGTAGTACAGGATCCGCGAAGTGCGAGTTCTACTTGAACTTGGCCGGTTCCGCATGCCGAAATCGCATGGTCAGGGTCGGAGCGCGGGGCCCCCCTTAGGCGCGGGGCCCTTAGCATATGCTTTTTCTGCTGTTCGGTTAATCCGCCACTGGCTAACTTAACATAAATAATTTTAAAAAGAAAACAATTTATTCGTTAGCTGTCTTTTAAATTAAACAAATAAAGATTCTATTATTACAGAGAATCTTTCCCAGCGACCCACTAGCGAAATAATATTAATTAAACGGCTGACTCAATGACATGATCATGTTTTATAATTTGGCTGCAGGCATCCGCGACGTAAACAAGGTGTCCTCGACGGCGACCCTGGTGGAGCTAGGGCTGGACTCGCTGATGGTCGCCGAGATCAAGCAGGTGCTGGAGCGTGAATACGACTTGGTGCTCGGCGTGCAGGACGTTCGCGCGCTCTCGTTCGGTCGGCTGCGAGGCCTGTCCAGACAGCGCGCGCCGAGCGCCGCCGCAGACTGCGCACCTCCCGCCGTCGCCGAGCTCATGCCCTGGCGAGTGCTCGTCGAGCTGCCCTCACTTCCTCCTGCAAACGCCGATGACAAGCCGATATTTATGGTAGGAGACTGATAACTTTCATATAACCTTGGGCATAGTATTAAAAACGTGATAAGAGGATGCTAAATGAGCAAAGCGCGAGCGAAGCTTCTGTGTTTCAATTTAAGTTATAAATGCGCAAGGTGCACAATTTATCATTTTTTCATGTAGCAATTTTTACCCGATATCAAGATTTCAAACGGGAGGAGATTCTCAATTCGGTTGTATGTATTTCTTTGTTTTATTCATGTTTGTAGCTCCGTCATTTGACGACCGATTTTAAAAATTCGTTTTTGATTGTTAGTACATACCTATGTACAAATTGGTGCCGTTTTTATTAAAATCTAGTTCTGATGATGGAATCCATAATTCATGGTTGGCGATTTGTCCTCTTCGTTATGTTTGTTAAGCAAGTTAGGTTTTTAAGCCAGATTTTTGTCAAGCTCGGAATCCATGAGGAAACGAGGGTACTCCTCAAATTTTATATCGATTTCTTAGTTTTTAAATAAAAATTGAATTTGTATTTAAATAGTGCTATTTGGTGAAATGGAACTGCTTATTAAGACCAGAATAGAACTACTCTACAACTAAAGATTTTCAAAAGTCTTGAGATTAATTTAATATAATTGTTATATAATTATTATATATTTTTCTATTAACACTATGTGACGGCAGTTTTAATGATAAATCTAATCTGCTTTTAACAGCTATTGAAGTCTGATAGTAGATAAATTATACTTTTACACAACAAAATTATTTAGGTTAAATTATTTTTTGGCACTGAAAACAGTTTCTGTGGGCAGGTGCACCCGATCGAGGGCGCGACAGAGCTGCTACGCGGCGTGGCGGAGCACGTGCGCGGCGCGGTGCTCGGGCTACAGTGCACCGCGGCGGCGCCGCTGGACAGCATTGCGGCGCTCGCGGGCTTCTACGTGGAAAGCGTGCGCGCCGCGCAGCCACAGCCGCCGTACACGGTCCTCGGCTACTCGTTCGGCGCCTGCGTCGCCTTCGAGATGGCGCTGCAGCTGGAGCGCGACGGCTGCGCCGTCCGCCTCGTGCTAGTCGACGGCTCGCCCGCCTACATCGCCTCGCGCATCAAGAACTCTACTAAGCAAAACTCTATTCAATCACTTCAACACGACGATGCTAATTTACTTGCCTATTCTGGGCAAATGTTTTATGACTTAGACCCTGTTATGGTTAGTATTTTGAAGTGTTGATTATTCTTATCACAAAGACAAAGAAAACTAAATTAAACTACCTATGTAGCGACTCACAAATAAAACCAAATGTTATTAAAATACAGTATTGGAGAAAAATGGTTATGGCATACTGACAGACGGTTGTGTACTGACTGACTTAGAGACGGACGGACGGACAGACGGACATGATGAAACTATATTTTCGTAAATTCTATTTTTGTCATTTTGGCTACGGAACCCTAAAAACTGGTCAAAGATAAGTGAGGTCTTAAGAAAAAAATTTAAAACCAATACGATCCCTCGTCCACACTTGGCGGGTCAATTCATTTAATTTGTTTGTTCGTTCACCACTTGCAGACGGTGAGCGAGCTGGGGCCTCTGCCGGACATAGAGGCGCGACTGACCCGTCTCAGCGAGATTGTCGCCGCGCGCGGCACACGCGTGCACACCGACGAACTGCGCGCCGCGGCGCGCGCCGTCCTGCACAGATTGAAGATCGCCGACAGCTACCGGCCCGCCGCGCGGCTGCAGGGGCCCGTGACGCTGTTCAAGGCGCAGGAGAGCGTCGCGGGGGGCGAGGACTACGGCCTGCGGGCGGCGTGCGCCGGCGAGCTGAGCGTGCGCCCGCTGGCCGCCTCGCACCGCGGCATCGTCACCGGCGACGCAGCACGCGCCATCGCCGACCACGTGTCCGGTCTGCTCGCGCGACGCTGAGCGAGCCGTCTTCATCCATAATTATACAGTTGCCAGATCACATGCTGCTATGGTCTTACTAACCTTCTAGTTATTACTCGTTGTCAGCGGCATCCACATTAATGGAAAATGCATATCAAGAAAAACGTTCTATCTTTTTTATGTCCGAGACTTGTAGGCAAACTTTTAGTTTTTTTTTAACTTAATGTGCTGTATTGTATTTCAAGATGTATTCGGGTAGGTACTTTCAAGTCACCGTAATTCCAAAAATCTCTCATAATTCAATCATGTCAGAGTTCATTTTTGAAACTATCCGAGATACGAGAGTAATAGTTCGGAATTACCGAAAACACTTTACCGTGTTGCGCGGACCGGAAAACCCCTTCTTTACCTTAAGCGGTTTTGGGCCTTAAGCCATTCGAAAATTAAACGTTTATTTGGGTTAGGGTTTGTTCGACTTAACTTGTTTACGGGGTAAGCATAATCGAATAAATCGATGAGCTATGATAATAAGGATCAATATATTTTGCGTTGAGTTCGTAACCGCTTACCACTAAAACCCTAAACAGGATTCTGACTGTGAGTTAACTCGAATTAATTTAAACGTTCGGGTTAGTTGCTTAAGCAATAAGCCGTTGATATGCTTAACCAGAATAACATGGTTTACCAAAACCAGCGTTATAAAATCCCGCTTAAAAACCCTGGTAAGCGGTTCCGGTCCCTGCCGTAGATACTGCTGTGACACGCGCAACTCCGTTAACTTAAGCTACATGATTTATGGATAGTCTAAATCCTCTTTAAAACCGTATAAATATATATAGTGATGGTTAAGTCTCAAGTCCATTGAGTCCCCTGCTTTAAGACTCGACTCTGTTTTTCAGATACATATAATCACGCTTATTTCCACGGATTTCCACTTGCTACGATCCTGATATACCTCTTTCGCTTCCTTCACTTTCATGACATTCCTCATACACGCTCGTCGGTTTAGGATGCTCTTGACCTGGCCTTTCTTGAGGATTTCCCCGATTTGATCAGAAAAAGTCCGCCGAGCCTCTGGCCAAATACTTTTCGGCTATGCATCGCAGGGAAAAGACTTGATCCGTACATCCCATACCCTTTCGGAATCCCGCTTATGCATCCCATACTTTCTCATCGGTTTCTTTCACTACTCTTTAAATCAATATCTTTGCATACAATTTGCCGACGACGCTGAGTAAGCTAATGCCTCTGTAGTTTTTGCAATCCAGTTGTGATCCCTTTCCTTTGTAAAGAGGTACAATGACAGCCTTACACCAGTCCCGGGCACTTGGCCGGTTCTAAAGCACATATTGAAAAGGCGATACAACTGAGTTGCTACAATGCCCTGTCCAGCTTTCAGCATCTCGACAGAAACTTTATCATATACTGACTATATCATATCATGCTAATACTATCTTCATTCTCCGACACATATGCAATGCTTTCATTCAACTCCGAAATTGGCGGGTTTGCCTCTTCTCTATCAAACAAACTTTCAAAATAAACTTTCCTTCCATCTTTTTAAGATGCATTCTTCCTCATTCACTAATCTTCCATTCTTGTCTTTAATTGAGTTTAGCTTAGAATTCTGGGTGTTACCCTTGGCCAAACGAATAGACTTCCAGAAAAACTTTATATTTGCCTGGAAATCTTGAGACAGCCTTTCCTCCATTTTATCTTTCTGTTCGTCTTTCTTTCTATCGGCTCATTCTTTTACTAATACTTTCATTCTTTTATAATCCTTTTTGCTTCACTGACTTCGTCAAATGAAGCTGTGTGATTTCTTTGCTTAGCTCTTGTAGCTAACCAATCCAACCACAACTTTTTCTTCTCACACACTGCTTCTTGCAGTTCTTGATCCCACCAAACATTCTTCTCCTTTTTTCCTTTGTGCCTCTTACTTACTCCACATACTTCACTTGCCACACTTACTACTTTATTTTTAAAACTATTCGACAATTGTTCAGTCTCACTAATCTCATCCATACCTTCAAATTCGGTTTTTAATCTACTCTTATACTCATCATTGACTCCTTCATCTTGCAAATTCTCCACTTTTATTCTTTTTAAATCGGCAGTAACTGTACGGGGTCACACATTCTTCCTAATTCTTTCATCCACTATCACAAAGTCAATCATACTTTTTCTTACATTTAATGAGGATTAATTCTGTCCTTGACACTTTTATATATATATTATAGTTTTCGTGAGAATGTCTAAAAAACACCAACGGGGACACATTTCAAGGTGTGGGGGTTTGAAAACTATATTAATTTGTTTGTCAGAAAACGTATATTTACTCTACTAATTGTAATGTCCGAGCTTGTTAGAGTCGAGCCTACCGCGAACGCCGAAGTTCGCAAATTGCAAGCTTCTTTCTCCCGTCACTCTTAACTCAAACCATCCATGTATAAAATATGGTACCTGTAAAACAATTTTTGACTACAATACGTTTTCAATAGTTTTTTCCCCGCTTGATATATATTTTTTAATTTAAAAATTATGGCGTTACGATGCCTGACATAGGTTGAAAATAAATAAATGGCGGCAATTGGCGGCCCAGTGGCCTATGGAACTCAAAAATGGTCACGTTTTTATCATTTGTAGTCTGCCTCTTTCGCACTCATGGTATGTTCATATAAGTCATGGCTTCCGTTTTACACACGTGAACTATGCATCATTGA
This sequence comes from Cydia pomonella, assembly GCF_033807575.1. Classification (NCBI taxonomy): domain Eukaryota; kingdom Metazoa; phylum Arthropoda; class Insecta; order Lepidoptera; family Tortricidae; genus Cydia; species Cydia pomonella. Next base: position 22,852,800 of record NC_084706.1, on the reverse strand, counting down.
AGAGTTCCGTTCTGTTCATCATCAGCAGTTCCACTTCATCAAATGTTACTTTTTTAAATGTAAATGCTTGATTTGTTAAAGAAAATACAAAAAGCACTATATGTATGCCTTTCATATTTGAAGAGTTCACTCGATTCCTCATGGACCCCATCGTCAGAACTCGAACTTGACAAAAATTTGTTTTGAAAATTTAATTTGCTTAGCAAACACAGCGAACAGGAGAAATCGCCAAACGTGTACTATGCGTCGTTGAAGAGTTCCATTCTGAGTAGTTCCACTTCATCAAATGTCACTTTTTTAAATGTAAATGCGAACTTGACAAAAATTTGTTTTGAAAATTTAATTTACTTAACAAACACAGCGAACAGGAGAAATCGCCAAACGTCGTTGAGTTGAAGAGTTCCATTCTGATCATCATCAGCAGTTCCACTTCATCAAATGTCATTTTTTTAAATGTAAATGCTTGATTTGTTACATAAAATACAAAAATCACTATATGTATGCCTTTCACATTTGAAGAGTGCCCTCGATTCCTCATGGATCCCATCATCAGAACTGAGTTTTGACAAAAACGGGACCAATCTGTATATACATAAATTCAAACAAAAAAATAATTTTCAAAATCTGTTTAGAAATGACGGAGTTATGGAATAACAAACATAAAAAAAAACATACAACCGGATTGATAACCTCCTCTTTTGAAATCTTGAAGTCGGTTAAAAATGTAGTCGTGAAGGGTTGTCCTCCCATAGAAAATTTTATTTACCGCGCCTTACTTTATACATCATTTACAAACAGTGACATACATAGTCATTCTTTAAAAAATGTTTGTGCATCTTACACACCAACCAACCAACCAACATGCCGTCGCAAACGTGTTCACAATTTCCGAACGCACCCGTCGCTGTCATTTTCCAAATTAAATATGGCCTACCCTTTGTCATGTGTTTGTCATTACATTAACACTTTTAAATGCAAAATACGCGATAATCCGAATTTTGCCAATATATGTAGTCGATTCAAAACTCTTATTTTTTATCGCTCTTTCATTTGAGTATAATTTCATTCGGGTCTACCGTAAACCTCGACGGAATTATTAATATAGATAATGTATAAAGACTTTGGATTTCAATTTTGCCAACTACCTATTTATTTTGTAATAGCTCTCATTCCACTTTTGCTGGTTTTTTACGTCTTATAATAGTGATGTGCTACAACTAGTACCAACCGAAAATAAACTATTGGGAGTTACTTATATAGGTATGTAACACCATTTTGAGGCATTTAGAAAGTTTGTATCCAGGTCTAAACACAATATTTCTAATATTTAAAAGCGATTTTATTATAAGATTAACAGTCACCTCGAAGCTCATAATACAATTAATAATAATTCAATGTTGTAAGTTCATTGTTTCCTGCTACCCAAAGGTTGTCTGGAAGAGATCGCTTCTTAGCGATAAGACCGCCTGTTGTTACCTAACTTTTACGTGTTTTTTCATTTCCTGTCTATTTTTAAATGTATGGTGCACAATAAAGAATATTTACTTACTTACTTACTTACAATTTTTAAATGTTTGAGAGGTTCAGTAGTGAGTAGAATTTATTTACTGTTTACTTCCTATCATGTAGTGAGTAGATTTCATTAATTGTTTATTTTGGATCTTTTAATATTTATCGGTTATTCACAAACCGTAATCAAAGATTATTTGCTTTAAGCTGGTCACATTATTTCTGCGTTTGACATTTGTGGTTGTCATTTTAGTCTACGGAATAAAAGAACAGACTATAATTAATATTTAAAGTTTCTACAATGTCTACCATATTAAATCAATCAATCAATCAATCAATATATATTTACATCAGACCAAATTCCAGTCCATATTTGTTAGTTAAGTACAGTAGAACCTACTTTTATCTATGTTAGTTATCGTAATTATATCTTAATAATACCTTATTTACAATCGTGGTGCATTGGAGCATGCAACGACGCCCAATGTCGTTTAAAAGGCCGATTCCTATTGCCGCTAAGAAGCTGTTGGCGCTGCCTTGCACCCGACACATCTGGGAGGCTACCCGTTTGCGCATTATTGTATAAAAATCATTCTGCAAAAACGCGGCAACCCCAACAGCATTCTATATCCGTTATTGGATTGGACACGCAAGGCACTGTAAGCTTTCTTGGTATAGTTAATCCATAGGCTGCTCGTATAGAACGACTGGCAATAAGACCTAAAAAGTGTCTGCTTAACCTCAGCTGTACAACGAGCAAACCTACGAGTCAACATGTTTGTTCTAAGTGTTCTAACTGCCAGTGCCCTGCGTTCACTCTCAACATCGGCATCATCGCTTAGGTCTTCTGTCACTACATGCCCCAAGTACTTAAAGCTCGAAAGCCTATTCAGAGGGGTGCCACAAAGAGTCACCGGCGGTGTAACTGACGGACTCCTGCGGTTAGCTCTGAACATTAGAAACTCACTTTTTTTAACATTATAGCAGAGCCCGTGGCTTTCTGCATATGACTCGCACATTCCCAACAACTTGTTAATGGCACCAACCGTGGGTCCCAGTAGCACCATTTCGTCGGCGTAGCTGATATTATTGACCATTTGTCCTCCTATGGAGCAGCCAACTCTGGTGCCACTGAGCTCCACGATCAGCTGGTTAACGTAGATGTCAAAGAGTAAATGAGAGGTCAGGCCCCCTTGCCTAACTCCACACTCTGCCCTATAACCTTCCGAAAAGGAATCCAACCACCTTACATAATTGGTTACCTTTCCGACAAAATAGAATGCTACTTTTTTTTTTTTTTTTTAGGTTTATTTTTACCTACATAGCTGTGCAATGTAATTAATAAGATTAGTTTTAAGTATAAGTACTTATAGTATAAGAATAAATTGCTGTGCCCTTACAGGGTCTGTATTCAATGTAATATATGAGCAATAAAGATGTTATGAGTTATGAAAAAACTATCAACTTGCAAGGTAGACCTGTTTGCCTTAACTTACTCCACAGTGTATCATATGACACAAGGTCGAATGCCTTAGATAAATTATTTAAAAGTTATCAGAATCGCACTCTGAATATAGCACTAAAATTTTATTCATTTTATTTTATTTAAACTTTATTGCACAGTAAAATATATACTGTGACAGGAGGCGGACTAAATTGATATAAATACATACATACTACCACAATGGTATGTTTTTAACATTGGCAACATATGCGAGTGAGACACTGCGCTCCACCTTTGCTATCTCAAATGGGCCGTTTTCTCTTGTCTGTTAAGATAACCTTTCTGGCTCAGTGATAAGATTCAATTTAGTACGACAAAAAAAGTTAAAGCGTGTTCCACTTTATATCTCCATGCATACAACGGCCTTGGTTTGAGCCATATGGTCTCAGCTTGGCAACATTTGACATGAAAATGTTTATGGTGGGATGCAAAGAGCATATAATCACTACGTGGGATGTATCCTTTTTTTTAAAGTTGTACCTCCAATAAACGTTCTATACGACAAATTGGATAAAATTACTAGTATTTCCAAGTAATTTGAGGTAAAATAGAGTAAACGCCAACAGTTCCCATTTGACAGTTAAGAAGATTTATCCATTTATATAATTTTTGCATAAAGATATAGGTGAAATGCCTCGAACGACATTAAAACTTATTATTTAGCCAGGTATAAATAGTTAACCGACAGTGAAAGGTTAGTTGTAGTAAGGCAAAATTGTCCAAGATAAGATTAAACTGAACTGGCAAATAAGTAAAAAAACTCAAGGTTCATTCACATAGAACTTTTCATCTAATCTCCACTTTTCAAAAAGTTGTTAAAAACCAAGTCGTTTAGTAATTTAAATGTGCCACTGATTCGTTAAATCAACGACTGGATAAACTACACTAAAGTCAACAGATGGGTATGAAACCTAGTTCATTAATTGCAGAAAAATCTGGCGATTCCAACGATTTATATAACTCAATATCTCTAAAATGTCGCTTATTCCATTTCTCCTTTCCGGCGTTGATATTGTAGACATATTCACAATAATTGCAATGAACTCAATCGTCTTACTTTACTTACGTGATCATAAGAAACCTTGAGGTTTGGCAATAACAGCTCATTTCAAATATTTGTTGATTCAATACCGATTGGATACGGATCATTAATAATCATATTGGCAAAGAGGTTGTAAAAGCGACATGTATATAGTCTATGACGCACTATACATAGCCAATGAAAATGAAGATAAACTTGCCAAAGTTGGATCTATAAGCAACCTTATAGGTCCGGAACCATTCGTGGGGCTCTCACAGGGAACCATTATAACGGCTATCAAGGACCGTGGCTAAGTCCGAACAACAATAAGAAAGGAACAGTCTGACGGGTCTAAGGCACTTAAAGCTTTTTATGCAAAGAATAACATAACATCTTTATTGCTCATATATTACAATGAATACAGAATATAAGTACTTATACTTAAAACTAATCTTATTAATTACATTGCACAGCTATGTAGGTAAAAATAAACCTTTAAAAAAACTAGCATTCTATTTTGTCGGAAAGGTATCTTCAAAAAACTCCTGCAAAGAATAATAACTTTTAGACTCCAGTTGGAGCAAAAAGCTATGGAAACTTAGCAAAAGATTATAAAGGGGGTGTTTACTGGTCATTACAGAGTCAAAGGAGTTTTGGCCAAGATGGGACACTCTGACATCACCGATTGTCGAATGTGTGGCGAAGAGGGCGGTACAGTAAGACACTTAATGTGTAAATGTGATGCCCTCGCCAGACAAAGAATGAAGGACTTTGAAGCAGGCTATCTGGAAACAAAGGAATTCGAAAAGCTACCTATGAGCTCCATCATCTAGCACATGGAGATAGATGAACAAGCTCTAGTAGTTGAATGATCATTCTTAAGGGGGTAATTGCTCAATAGATCCCTATGGGTTTAAGTGTATCGGTAAGAGCTCCCGAAATTATAAGATAAGAGAAATTATACTGTATAAGCAACCTGTGGCTAATGTTCGAACAACACATGGTTTTGACATAAAATTAAAAAGTAAAGATACTATATAAATATAGTAACATATTAGATATATTTTAATCAAAATTACAACTTCTAGGTATATTTCGTGAGCGGATATTTAGTTTCGGGTTTTAATAATAAAATATGTATTGAGGCAATTTAATTTGTAAATATAATCAATCTGTGTTTCGTGTTGGTCGGGCGTTGGGTGCAATGTGCTGCGAAAAGGCAGAAGTAATTTTATTGTAAACGATTTTTTCAAAGATTTTCGCAAATATGTTTAATTTACTAATGGGCCTGTAATTAGTTACCAAATTGGAAATAAGTAAGAGTAGTATTAAGTAGGAATAAGTGAGAGTCAAAAACATTAAAATGTGTTGGATAAATACTACCTTCTTTAGTTATACATACAAAATACTTAACAAACATAGAAGCTTTAAAACCTATTAAAAAAGTTTTTATAATTAAAAAGCTGAAATTTGGCATGGATAGTCTACTCGACAAACTGAAAACTATTACTAAATATACTACTATTCCTAAATATACGTGTGATTAAATAAGATTCGAAATTATGTCTAGAACAAAATTTAAAACACAAAGTATTAATATGTAAGAAATCAAAATAAATAATATAAAAGAGAACGATATTCAATAGAAATTCTATTAGGTACTCTGTCCTAATCACAGGTCAAAGATTCATTCGTGGGCAGAAATTCACGTAGAGTTTCTTGTTTGGGGCAATATTAATGCGGTATGGGTCAAAGCAGAAGGAGCGGACGGTATTCTTGCTAACTTCTATTCTGAACTTCGACAGCAGTCTGATGGCACATACCCGGATCTGTGTTTGCGCAAATCTTATTCCTGAAAAAGAAACAAGGAAACCAGTAAGGTTAAGAAAGAAATAATAAATAAGAGGGAAACCATCACCATGGAAATACAACCTGAAATTCCTTTTTACGCTGGTAGGGTAAAAAATGTTATTCATGAAACTTGCTCATGATTCTCATGAAGAGTGTAATGGTATTTCCCACAGGTTTAGCGGGAGTTATAGCCAATTTTATTCCCTATAGTAGTTACGAACTTAAAAAAAATATTACGTCACCAAGTCATAGTAACCAAAACGCTTAGAGTTCGTCTAAGTTAACTTTTCACAGACTTGATAAGAACAAAGTGAGGGAGATAGTTACATAGAAATTTGACATTAAAGATGATATTGCTTTGAAAAACCATTTTATTGCTACTTTGTGCAAAACGCCTTTTTGGGGACTTTGTTTCCACTATGGGGCCTAGTCTAAATATCCTTTTCGACAGATAACAAAAATGACTTGTAAGACTGAAAAATAAGGTACACCAAAAAAAGTACTATGTAATTCATTTTACGCTATAGGATAATTTTACCAATAGGCATGACAGGCAGAGACCCATTCGGCAAACTTCAAATAAATTTCACTTTTATAATAATGATTGTTTATTCATTTGGTAAACACAGGGATCGTTACCGGTATTCTGACTACCGGTTTTAAATTAGGTATAACCGGTTATAGTTGTATTTTGCTATTTATATACTAAAGCTTTAATTACCGGTATAATCAATAACGGTATTCATGTCTATTAGCGATTTTGCCATTAGACAACAATACCTGTATTTGAAATGTTACCCTTAGAAACCATTACCGGTAATACATGTCAATGTCAATATACTCCTTTATTTGTTTCTTCGAATAGGTTGTGTTTTGCCGTATTGTTAAATTGACAGAATATTTCAGACTTATAGAAAAGTGAAATAATAGTATATATGACATACGTCGTAAATTAATTTTCTTATTCAGTACCTAGTAATAATACTTCTGCCAGCTATGCAGAATGTTATCGAGTGACGTTACAATATTACAACTATTTGTTGTGTTTTTGTAGTAATATCTGATTTGACATCTTACCTTTCAAGTGCAATGAATAGCGGTATTGTATAAAGGTATTTAATATTGTAAATAGTCTATACATAGCGGTAAAAACAAAATCGAAATGAAAACAATATCTCTAATAGGGTTATAGGTATTCTTTTTATAGCGGTAATAGTTTGACAATTATTTACAGGTATTAAATAAAACCGGTTGTACAATTTCTGGGTATACATAGTATGTACATTTCTTTTATTTATGATTTTCAAAGTTCCTATTGAATTATGTTACAATCTTTTTTACTCACCAATGCAATTCCTTGGTCCAAGGCCAAACGGCAGAAATGAGCACGGGTGCCTGCCAGTTACATTTTCTCGAGCGAAATTTTCTGGATTAAATATCTCAGGCTTTGGATAGTACTTCTCATCATGGTGAATCCCTAAAGCTGGTATTAGTAGTATTTGTCCTTGAGACACTTCTACGTTAGTGCCGGGAAATTTGTAATGATGTTGTGCTTTCCGTAGTAAAGTATCATCAATAGGGTACATTCGAAGTGTCTCATTCAAAACTTGGTCTAAATATGGCAACTCATTTAAGGTATCCAGTTCTATTTGGTCGCCGTGTCTATGTAGATATGTGTCTATTTCATTCCTCAATCGATCCTGGATTTCAGGTTCCAATGCCAGCTGGTATAACATGAAACACAGAGTGGAAGCAGAAGTATCATATCCAGCTGCGTAAAATGCAAACGCTTGCGCTTCTATTTCACCATTTGTTAATTCTTCAACTTTAGCATCACTATTGATAGTTGCAAGGGCGTTTTTGTTTTTATATTCTAAAATTAAATCCATAAAATCTTTTCTAGTTGATGGCACTCCATTTCTTTGCGTCATTATAGTTTCGACGAGATTTTTAAAGAATTTCTTGATATCTTTCGGAAATAGTGACATGTTCATTTTTTTTAGTAATCCAGGGTACATCATATCGAACTCTATGGCAAAAGTAGGCGTAAATATGGCTTTGTCGATTCTCATTACAGTTTGTGTATCTCCGCGAAGAGTATCAATATCAAGACCAAAGAAACATGCCGCCATCGTGGACATTGTGTACTTCTTCACCAATGGATAAATATCTTGTTCTGGGTTCTTAAGTGTTATTTCACTAATGTAGTCAATGAACTTATCTGCACGATCATTAATCAAGTGCATCATATTCTTCAATTTTTGGTTAGTAAACATGGGCGTGAAGCGACTTCTTAGCTTTCGCCAAGTTTCCCCGTTAGCGTGGAATAGATTTGTTCCCAATCCTTCATCGCTGAATTCAATACCGCGATCCACGAAAGAATCAAAGTCTTTGATCAGAACGTGTTTCACAATATCGAGATCACGAATCAACAAGCAGGGAGTTGTCATCCTAAACATTCCTACAACTTTCTCAGTAGGGTAGCTGTCGTATACTCGTTTTGTGATAATTCCAGGATGCACATAGCGCAAAGCAGATTCAAATATGTTTCCAAAAAATGGTACTGGCTTCGGTCCTTGGACATTTCTAGCCTTCCAGTAATTAAAAGTTCTGGTGAAATAAAAGTACAGGGCACCTATGACGACCGCAAACGCCACTGATTCAATAAGAGCCATTTTATGTATATCTTCAGACGTAATCGCTAATAATAGCTAGTAAAATCTTAAGTATCGCAATAAAATAAAATCGTTCTGTTACCTGCGTAGTAGTACTTGGGATATCAATGCAGACTAAATAGTTTTGAAGCTATCGTCCTGTATGTTAAATACGTACCTATTTAAAATGTAGCTCTTTTATATTAATACAGGTGTTCAAATATCTGTTTATATTTATACAGGTACATTTACTGGTAAAGAAAAATTTAAGACGATAGGTAGGCCCAATGCCCTTGAGCGTCTGGGTGGACCTAAGCGCTCTGTCCACGCAACAGGTGTTTTTTTGGAGTCAAGTCACAGGAAAAAATAGTTCCGACTGTAAGTAATAGTTTGAAATCGATTATTTTATTTATCAACCAATTACTTAAAAAATAACACTAATTGTCACTCAAAGAATACAACACTAACAAGGAGAAGAACGCTAACTCCATACAAAAAAAAGCGGCCAAGTGCGAGTCGGACTCGCCCATGAAGGGTTCCGTACCATTTATGAAATATTTAAAAAACTGCTGCTTAAAGTTCTCGCGTTGTCCCGGCATTTTGCCACAGCTCATGGGACCCTGGGGTCCGCTTGACAACTAATCCCAAGATTTGGCGTAGGCACTAGTTTTTACGAAAGCAAATGCCATCTGACCTTCCAACCTTGAGGGTAAACTAGGCCTTATTGGGGTTAGTCCGGTTTCCTCACGATGTTTTCCTTCACCCAAAAGCGACTGGTAAATATCAAATGATATTTCGTACATAAGTTCCTAAAAACTCCTTGGTACGATACGGAGTTTGAACCTGCGATCTCCGGATTGCAAGTCGCATGCTCTTACCGCTAGGCCACCAGCACTTACAGCTTGCTTAACATTGAGCTAAATACATTATAAATTGCATTACATACAAGCCAAGAAATAACTGAGGCAATAAAATTAATTGTCATTAAGTAATGTACAGGACAAGATATTATGTTATGTGCAACTATTATGTTAGGGTCGGCAACGCGCATGTAACACCTCTGGAGTTGAAGGCGTCCATAGGCTGCGGTGACTGCTTACTATCAGGCGGGCCGTATGCTTGTTTGCCACCGTCGTGGTATAAAAAAAAACTTTTCAACAAACAGATTGTTCTGAATGTGAATAGGAAAACCCCTTAATATGTATTTAACAATCATATGTAATAAGATCAAGAACAATTAAATTTTTAAATGAATTTGATTATTTTTAAATTAATTATCTATTTGAATGCTCATCACTAACAAAAACGTCTTTTACACGCCAAGGTCGCGGCCGCAAGCGAGTTACTTGCAAGTGTAAAGATAACTTTGATGGCGTACGCCTTAAAATTTAAAGTTATTTGTGGCGGTGTTGGCACGACTGGTTACGACACCTTTAGGGCTAGAAACCCAGGTTCAAAACCACAAAAGGAGGAGAGAGAAGGACATGAAAATGACTTATTGTAAAAGTAAAATAATAACTGCATATAACTTCATATAAGTTAAAAGTTCAGTAGTGTTGAAGGAAAATATGTGTTGTTGTAATAATTGTGAAATAATAAATAAATATTATTGGACTTTATTACACAAATTGACTAAGTCCCACAGTAAGCTCAATAAGGCTTGTGTTGAGGGTACTTAGACAACGATATATATAATATATAAATATTTATAAATACTTAAATACATAGAAAACACCCATGACTCAGGAACAAATATCCATGCTCATCACACGAATACATGCCCTTACCAGGATTTGAACCCGGGACCATCAGCTTCGTAGGCAGGGTCACTACCCACTAGGCCAGACCGGTCGTCAAATACATTGACACCTCGCCGAGTTTCTTACGCCGGTTCTTTTCGGGGCTGAGGTTAACGATTATTTCCGAACCGGTAGTAGCATGTCAGAATGTAAATAAATAAATTAACCTAGCAGTTAAAGTAATAAGTAAAACGGACTTACTGTTCAGCAGTAGCTGACATAAAATAAAAATAATTATTAAGGAGAGTGAACAAGGTTGTACCAAGCCCTTCGGCCGCGTACGCAACCAGAGCTTCGTAACCAGATGCGATCGAAAACTATTTCTGCCTTGTACGAAACCGGTTGCGATCAAAAACTAATTCCGTCTTACTAGTTATCAGTTACGATCGAACACTTTTCTTTGTTGTACGAAACCTTTCGACCGTTGATAAAGTCAGCTAAGATTATATTTATACACCTTGCTATACAGTATAAGTACTGTACACGTTATATATCTAGTCAAAAATCAGAACACAAAAATTGTACCAGTTGATAATATTCAAATACTTTGTTGGCAAATACAATGTAACCTTGTTCCTTAAAAGACACTAGCTTAAGAGACGTGGAGCACTGACATTCAGGATAAGAAATTATCATGATGGCCCAGACATTGGTTTCGTATAAGAACGAGAAGTGTTCGATCGTAACTGGTTACGGGTAAGACGAAATTAGTTTTTGATCGCAACCGGTTTCGTACAAGGCAGAAATAGTTTTCGATCGCATCTGGTTACGAAGCTCTGGTTGCGTACGCGGCCGAAGGGGTACCAAGGGTACTTTTCGAAATTAAAGCCGTTTGAACTTTATAAACAACTACAATAATCTCCCAAACAAGTCTCACAAACAAGATATAAAAATACACGCTTGATATTCTAAGGCAAACAGTCGTTAGCTAGTTTGAGCAGGTAACAGCGCCATCTCTCGGTGCATTTGGAAACCAACCACCACGATATGTATAATTAAAGTTATGAATTGGACAGAGACATGTAGTAAATGCGCAATAAAGGGTGCGGTACGATTTACCCTCCACTCGATTGGGATATGCCGCCATGGACGGTGGGTCGTACGCTACATAAGTACTAACTAGTTGTTTAATTTTAACCACCCTGTGTCCCAATCGGAGTGCAAACGCTACAATGATTACTAAAAACTAGGTCGTTGAAATTCAAGATTCATTGATGTTGTTTAAAAAGTGGAATAATATTGATCGTTTATTATGCTGTGAATGAACTATCATGGAAGTGTGCAGTTAATGAAAAACTAATATTGAAACGCGTTTAACCATGTTTTCTTTAATCAACACCCGGAAATCCATCGTGGCTTTTAGTAAAATCCGGCTATCTCTTTACTAAAAGCAACTACCGAACAACCTGTGCTCTACAAGCACACTTGACATTGGCAAAATCATCATAGATTTGATGGAGGTCATATTTTAAAGGAAGAAGAACTAAATGTAGGTGGTGGGATGAATGAGGATTAACAATCTAGCAACCAGTCTCAAGCGAAACACAACAAACGAACGATAACAAACGAATCACCACGAAGGAAACCAGTCGCGTTGGCACGACGAATCTGAAATGTATGGGTAGATCCGCGGATCCAGATTCGGATAATTTCTCTTCTCTAGTTGTAGTGAACGAGAGTGGAAAGCCATAATCATATTGGTCAAGAATAATGATGGCAATAATGATGTGGTATCGCTTAATTTGAACACTTTTTTGTAATAAATCTATTTACTCTATTACAGATCAATCTTGGAGTCAAATCTTGCAAGCTAAATTAGACCCACTCCCCATTATTCGATTGAACTGAAACTTCGCACACAGGCAAACAGTCATTATCCCAGTTGAAGGTTACACTGAAAGATTAGGACATGTCTGCTCACTTCTCACTACGAGTAATAACATTTTGAGTTATCGCGTTTTAAAAGTTTGTAATAAAAATAATGTAGGTAGGTACAGTATACGTTATTTCTATGTATAGTATTTTAAAAGAAGAGGTAACAGAAAATGTACCTAAGAACGAGTAATAGTTCATTACGAACTCTGCATTTTGATATTAAATTCTTATTTTCCGAATAGACATGTTCTTTCCCCTTGATTCATTAAAAAATACAGTGTACCCGTTAATTAATTAAAGAGTTGGATTAGATTCATTTTTCACAAGCAGAAATGTCTGCGAACGATTCTAAAAGTATTATTCTAAGTTAGATTAGGACAACCAATCAATAAATCAATCAATCATTTATTTATTTGCAAAAATACAGTAACATAAGGTGTTAGAACTATTCAGGTACATTATGTGTATTTTGCTTGAAAGCAAGCGTGCAAATATAATGCGTGAAAAATAACAAAATTGAAATTAAGACATTAACATAAATAGAAAATATAGGAAAAAGTCAGTCAGTCGGGTCAGAAGAAAAAAAATGAAATAAGTGAATTTGAAAATAATTAGAAAAATTTGCATAGTTGAAAACAATGAATATGTCAATTTTAATAATACATAAGTACTACGGAATTTGTCGTGACTCAAGACCGTAGTTTGTAGGTTCTTATAAGACCACACGCAGCACGTGATCTGACAGCTGCTCTCACTCCCCACTCGTACAAATATGGATGAAGACGGCTCGCTCAGCGTCGTGCGAGCAGACCGGAGACGTGGTCGGCGATGGCGCGCGCTGCGTCGCCGGTGACGATGCCGCGGTGCGAGGCGGCCAGCGGGCGCACGCTCAGCTCGCCGGCGCACGCCGCCCGCAGGCCGTAGTCCTCGCCCCCCGCGACGCTCTCCTGCGCCTTGAACAGCGTCACGGGCCCCTGCAGCCGCGCGGCGGGCCGGTAGCTGTCGGCGATCTTCAATCTGTGCAGGACGGCGCGCGCCGCGGCGCGCAATTCGTCGGTGTGCACGCGTGTGCCGCGCGCGGCTATGATCTCGCTGAGCCGGGTCAGTCGCGCCTCCATGTCCGGCAGAGGCTCCAGCTCGCCCACCGTCTGCAAGCGGTGAACGAACAAACAAATTAACTCGGCAAGTGCGGAATAGCTTCACGATCACAAGAGTGCAGGTTGGTTTTAATATTTTTTAAGACCTCACTTATCCTTGAACGGTTTTTAGGGTTCCGTAGCCAAAATGGAAAAAAAACAAATCATAGTTTTGTCCGTTCGTCTGTCGCTCCATCTGAATATCGCAGTATTTTTTTCAAAAACTCTAGGTACATCTTAATAAAATTTGGAACAGTTTATTTTGGTAACCGCTACATAATTAAATTTAGTTGTTAAAAGGGTTGAGGTTGTTCTGAGTTGCTTAAAAGAGCTATTTTATTGTCCGTCCGTATGTTTGTCAAGACTCATTATCTCCGGAACGCGTAAAGGTATTGAGTTGAAATTAAAAATGTATAGTCAAGTCTACAACCTCTACCAGCTGTGAAAATTTTTAACTTCTAAGTTAACGTTAAAAAAAGATATGCCCGTTATTGCCGCAAGAAACGTATATTTCAACACTCTCAATGAAATCAAAATTTATAGGGTACTTCCCATTATTCCGTTGACATAGAGCTATGAAATTTGGCAAGTAATAGAATCATCCACTACATGTACTTACAGGGAACAATATGAAAATTATATATTTGTAAAAAAATAAAATAAAAAAGTTTTAATTGTACGGAACCCTCGGTGGGCGAGTCCGACTCGCACTTGACCGGTTTTTTAGTTTTTATACTATTCTACTGTTCCTGAGAGAGCCACTTGACAGACAGACGAACACACGAATCACGCACCACCTCAACTACTAGACAGAGCACATAAGACAACTGTGGTCACCACACATAATTGCTACCGTAGAAAAATACGAATAAGCATGGGAGTGAAAACGTTTATTTCAGTTGCACCTAAAATTCGACTAGTATTCGTGTACATTAAAAAAAAGTAAGCTTTAGGGGAGTATACATTGTATCATTCACGAAGACTCAAGGCACGCGTTGAGGCGTATTGCCATGTTATCAAAGGTCACAAATATGTGTTGCGTTGTTTGTGTTGACAAAAGCTACGCATCTTCGTGGATGACACGAACTATATCTGGGCTGTTATAGTATAGAAATGGAATAGAATACAACTTAGTTGTGCTACTAAAATCGTAGCATTTTACAACTAAATTTGCACCTATGTGTTGTGACCTAGTGCTCTTTGTAAACGCTTCATAATCCGTCTTGATGAACAAAAGACATTTAGTCACCCTTCGGACGCAGATGTTTGAAAAGTATTTTTCTTTGTGATGATAACAAACGAGTACGACACCTCAAAATACTAACCATAACAGGGTCCAAGTCATAAAATAATTGGCCCAAATAGGCAAGTAAATTAGCATCGTCGTGTTGAAGCGAATGAATGGAGTGTTGCTTAGTAGAGCTCTGGATGCGCGAGGCGATGTAGGCGGGCGAGCCGTCGACAAGCACAAGGCGAACGGCGCAGTCGGCGCGCTCTAGCTGCAGCGCCATCTCGAAGGCGACGCAGGCGCCGAACGAGTAGCCGAGGAGCGTGTACGGCGGCTGGGGCTGCGCGGCGCGCACGCTCTCGACGTAGAAGCCCGCGAGCGCCACCATACTCTCCAGCGGCGCCGCCGCGGTGCATTGCAGCCCGAACACCGCGCCGCGCACGTGCTCCGCCACGCCGCGCAGCAGCTCGGCCACGCCCTCGATTGGGTGCACCTGCCGGAAAAATTACGTAAACACAAATTATTATTTACTATTCAATGAATAGGTGAATCAGCAATCATTGAACCTTTTCGTAACGAAATTGCTAAGTAATACCAAATTGTGCTTGTAGCGCATTAATAACTTATCTTTATACGAGCATTGTTGCTCAAGCTGAAATAGAGGACCTTCGCTCGAGCTGCGCTCATTTAGCTCCCTCAGTAGGTACCAAAGGCTGTATGAAAATTATCAGCCTCCTACCATAAATATTGGCTTGTCATCGGCGTTTGCAGGAGGAAGCGAGGGTAGTTCGACGAGCACACGCTGGGGCATGAGCTTGGCGACGGCGGGCGGCGTGCAGTCGGCGGGAGCGCTCGGCGCGCAAGCGCTGCCCAGGCTTCGCAGCCGGCCGAACGAGAGCGCGCGAACATCCTGCACGCCGAGCATCAAGTCGTATCCGCGCTCCAGCATCTGCTTGATCTCTGCAACCATCAGCGAGTCCAGACCCAACTCCACCAAGGTCGCCGTCGAGGACACCTTGTTCACGTCCCGGATGCCTACAGCAAAATAAACGATGATCATTTCATTAAAGCAGGCGGTAACTAATATTAGTTCGCTAGGCAATAATCTCTTTAATAAATTAATAATATACCAGGAGTACATTTTAATTTATACTCTTTATGATTAGGTATTTAAATAAACTAAACAAACAATTTGTACAATTTCGGGTACTTATAACATTTATTGATTAACCAACCAAATACAAAACCGCCTGGATCTGTCACTTAACGACCTGACTTTAACCTACATTATTTGATCATGTAATGATGAAGTGTTTAATTTTGTTCAAGTCTTAAGTATTGTTTCTCTTGTTATTATTTAGTATTTAAATGTTGCCGTATTTTTAGACTGATATTTATTTGTTTACTTGTAGGTACCTACATTTGATAAGTTCTTTGTTGTTGTTTCTCTTATGTTTTTCACTTCATGTATATTCAAACACAATTCTGTATTGTTCATGAATAAATATACCTACTATGACTATGACTATGACAAATTTTTTAATCTACCCTCAACTTGCTTAAGAGCAATTCCTAGCTGAGCAACTTTTCAAATCTCGAATTTTTGAATCTATGTTTCTGTCGCGCTGCGGTGGGCGGGAGCCGGAGCTATCTAAGTGTGAGTGCGCGCACACAGACGCGAGACTCGTGCGCTCGCTCATTGCGCGCCGTTCCGTCGACATCGCCCGCGAGCCAGACGGAATTTATTCTGCGCTGCCCGACGCAAGTTGTTTTTGTTGTTACCACGTAATATATTATACTGTATCTATTACACCCTAATACCAAACACCCTCTCACCTATACTAAATGTATTTTACACCTATGATGACGAAATAATAAATGATTGATTGATTGATTGATATTAATTACCATATAGGTAAAACTGCAAAAAAGAATGATGTCTCAGCTTCGGTTGTCGTCGTACAGTCAAGTGCAAAAATATGTATCGAAAGAATCGTCTCATAAATATGTTACTACGCTCTTATTACACTGGAATAAGATGCTATGGGACATATTTTTGAGTAAGATGTGTACACCCACATTTTTACACTTGACTGTACCTATCCGTATCAGTAAGTTGGGAGTGATCATGGGGTGTTGTGAAATTTTGTAGGTAGGTATAAATATACCTATGGTTAAACTACAATCTATTTAACTTGTAGTACGATGGGGCTAAACTTGGGCCGCCTTATTGAAGAACGTATCGCAATGACAATCTGGGTAAAGTATGTTGGGATAATGCCGGACAATTTTGGGACCATTTGAGAGAACTCGTGAAAAAATGTTTTTTCGAGATCTCAACACGTGACAGATTCTTGAAGTACGTAGCAAATCGTTAAATAATAACCGTAGATTCGGCCTGAATTTTGGTAATCTTCAATATAGAACGGTTTTAGTTTTGTACCTGTGTAAAGATGAGACATACTTTTTTTTAGGGTAACGAGTGTTTTGCCATCAAGGGAGAACATTGGATGGTGAAAAAAAGTTGCTTCTAATGGAAAGAGAATAAGGTATCACAAAGAAATAGGTCCGGTGTCTACCCTTTTGTATCCGATCTTAACCCTGATACAAAAATTGGTAAAATTGTAGCTCTCAAACTTTGATACCTATGTCATAAGGCAATCTGATAAGTAAACAATGTGCTAAGAAACCTCTTATTGTAAGGTTTACCCGAAGTAATAAAAAAAAATACTAAAATAATAGATACGTTGCGAAGTTTTGACAATTTAAGATTTCGTGAACTGTACAGGTTTAGGGAAAGTGTAAATGTATTGTTTATTGAATGGAATGTACTGGAAGATATTAAGTACTTAAGTAGGAGGGACAAAAATCAAAATAAAAAATAATCGTGCCCAGTCCAATTTTTAATGAAGGTCGCCAAAAAAATAAGAATCAAACTTAGAAATCAAAAAGACTAAGTAGTTCTTTAAAAAGGTCAAGGTCACTGAGAGCCCATCTTGAAGTATGGAAAATAATTAAAATTGCGATTTTGTTGGTTTAATTTTGCAATTATGTATATATATAGTTGATATACAATCTTTTTTTTTTTTAATAAAATTTAAGGATCGTATGTAAAGAGTAAAGTAAATATATAGGAAAAGAGAGCACTCTTGAAGCGTTTTAAGGAAACTAATTTCGAAGCCCTATCTCTATTTTGTATCCGAAACTAGCAATGTATGTATGCGTGCACATCTACATATGCATCCGTATGTGTAGGTACTTTATTGCGATATTTAACTCGATTTTGTTATAAATTTCAACATGTATCATCATCCCTATACAATATAAATACTCTTTCTTGCACACCTCAATAAAAGAAAACAATACAAAAAAAAACATACACATAAGCACAGGTAAACAACATGCGGTCTTATCGCTAAAAGGCAACCTTTGGGTTGCGGAAATTAAAAAAATTACATTGTCAGTAACCGTCGCGCTGGTAGTGGTACTGGATAAAAATAATGGTACGAAAGTGTGATCAAGAAAACAATAAATGTGATAATTAAGGTCAGTAGGTAAATTGAAGAAAATTTAAAGTTTGATAATCACTGCTGTTTTTTAAATAGGTAAAGATCTGATTGTTTCTGGTACGATTTTTACCTGGAAGGGTCAAGATCGGATATCGGTCTACAGCAGTGCTAGGTCTGTTAACACAATTACAAAAACAAACACAGTTTCATCACAATACGCAAAATAAATTACAGAGCGAAGATCGGATAGAAGGAAGAATTCGCGAAATTTACCTTGCTCTCTGTGATTGCACATAGCACAAGCCCGACTCCCTGAGCGACGCGGGGACACTGACAGTCGAGACGCAATGAAATGGCGTCTTACACAATGATGCCAACATTAAAAAATAAAGCCAAATTAGGGGGAAATGAATGTCCTACGTTCTTCACCCGCATCCGGTATTTACCCAACATACCTTAATCGTTGAACCGCCGCATTTCAAAATGGCCCTTATTTTGATATCGGCTAGCCGTAATGTAATACGGCGGATTATACAATACGACTGCGATACTTATATATAAATCCCCTCGTCAATGTAATTTCATTAAATTTGCTATCTAGTGGCAAACATAATAATTCATAATAATTCATAATAATTGATTAAACATCAAAGTAGTTATCTTTTACTTGTGACGCACAAGTGTGAGCAATGTAAAATACTATATTTCTAAAAAAATTGCCTACTACGTAATAAAAGAAAATGTGATTATTAAATTATAATACGAAAGGTGGTCAAATCGCAAAATGCTGTCGTTTTATTTAAAATAATGAAATAATTAGACCAGTTCCGAAAGTACCGGGATTTCCCGGTTCTTTAAAACAGTACCGGTTCTGCAATCCCTAATAAGGATGTTATGCCCATCACTATTCCTTCTGTGTACGTATATTTAGAAACTGTCTCCGCCTCCAATTCGTGCGATAAGGACAACTGCAGCTCGGACCGAAATTCACTCGCAAAAAACTCAAAAATCGAGGTTTCGCTCTCGACTGTTTCCTCCTCCAAAACGCAACTAATCATTATGAAATTTTGGAAATTGCAAGAGGAAGAAATAATCTATGCCGCTATGTTTTGATTTTTTGGATATTTTTTGTCATATTTGTATACTGTGCCTTTTTTTACAGCCAATTCAATTTAGCCGTTTTTGCGATTTTCGAGGCGCTGTATCTTTCTTCAAAATAAAATAATCCAAAAAAGCAAAACATAGCGGCACAGATATTGATGATATTGATCTTATTTGAAAAAATCACTGCTCTAGGTTAAAAATCCAGGGAGGAATCAGTCGAGAGCGTTTGTATGGAATAATCGCAACTAGGAATTCCTCTTAAGGAACTTAAGACATATTTAAATACCTAAAGACATATTTATATATCTTAGGAGTATAGCTAGGTTTCCTTCCAGGCGCGACAAGAGAAGGAAGTCGAACGACGAACTGTAAACGCCTGGAGGAGTTATTAGTCCATGAAACATCTCATGAAAGGTGATATCCTACTGTCACTTAAGTGACATCATGGACATGTGCATACTTCGAATTCTCACCTACGGTGCACAAACTTGGTCTTTGACGGCGTGTCAGAACTGTCAGAAGTCCAAACATTGGGTTTGCCAACGAGCTATGGAGCGCAGCATATTAGGTGTAAAATTAATGGATCGTGTCCGGAAAACTACGCTACTACTACTACGCAACGCTGCTCGGAAAGGGGTCAAGCTAAAGTGGGACTGGGCTGGGCAGGTCTGCCGCATGCCAAGTGAATTGTGGGTCAAGATCGTGTCAGGGTGGCAGCTCTGCTTAAAACGAGGATCTTGCAGACCACGTCGGCGATGGCGAGACGAGTTAGACTCCTTTTTAAAGGAATGGCCAGAGACTGCTCAAGATCAGGAAGGCTGGAAAAAGTGGGGGAAGGCTTATGTTCAGCAGTGGGACACTATAGGCTCCCAATAGTAATAAATAAATAATATACACGACTATCATTTTTATTCTATCGTTGTTAACTAACGTAAGGTTAGCGGAGACAAAATTCTATGATTTCTCGGAAATAAATAATTTTTGTTGAGCGTTTATAGAACTCAAATTATCTCTTAAGATCCTCTACTGATTTTCCTGGGATGCATACTGTATATAAATAACTAAATAACTAGGCATTAACGAGTCCCTACCGAGCACATTGGCGACAGCTTGCACGATGTCCTGTGAGGGCTTGTCCCGAGCGAGTCGCTTATCGGCGTGCACTATGGAAGAGGCTACGGCGTATGGCATTAACAGTAGCTTCTCTAGCGTGTGCAGACACGAGGCAATGGTCTGCGGCACGGTGCCGGCCACCTCTGCGTCCCCGAACATGGCGGCCGCGAGCCCCACGTCGCCGATGGCACCCCACTGCACCGCCAGCGCCGGCAGCCCCTCCGCGCGCCGCCGCTCCACCAGCCGCTCCATGCCGCTGTTAGCAAGCCCGTAGTTGCTCTGGCCCGCGTTGCCGCGCCCGCACGACACCGACGAGAACGCCACAAAGTGTTCCAGCTCCGGCGCTAGCTCGCGCGACGCCAAGTCCAACCTGCGCGTCACTGTTCGTAAACAAAAATACTTATTACAAGTACTTGACGTGACCTATTGGGAGCACGTATGATATGGCAAGTTACTGACCCTCAATCTTGGGTTCAGCGATGGCACGAAAAGTTTCCGGCGTCTGGTTCTCGAGGAGGGCATCGCGCAGAACGGCGGCGAGGTTGAAGATGCCACCGATGGGCGCCGCCGCTGCCGCCTCCAGCAGCAGCGCGCGCGCGCCCTCCAGCGTCGTCACGTCCGCTAGCGACACCAGCACGCGTACGCCCGCCGATCGCCATCTACGAACAAACACGGTTTTTGGCAACGGGAAAAATATCAAAATTTAAATTAAAACTGGAGTCCGAGTTTTGTATCACCTGCGGATACACCAAGACTGGTAGCCAGTACGGACGCCTCTGCGTGATGAGAGAACAACGGTGCGCGCACCGCGGCTCACCAGCCACTCGCAAAGCTCCAGACCGAAGCCGCCCAGCCCGCCTGCAACCGGCAGCGAAAGGGAATATAGAAATCGGCCAAAATTATTCGCATCTCAACAGTTAGTACGTTAGTAACTACCTATCGATGGGGTGGTTAGTACTGACCGACGAACACGTAGCTTCTTCCAGGATGCATGCACGCGCGGGGCATGGCGAGTGGTAACCGCGGCCTCGCCTTTTCGTTCGCCAATGTGTCGTCGCGCACGCGAATCATAACCTTGCCGATGTGCTTACCCGTCGCCATGTACCTGTAAGACAAACTAGCCGTGAGGCACCCGATGTGCAATATTACGAGCACGTCCAAACTTATTTATTTACAACTCACCGGAATGCCTGCTCGAGTTGGTCGTTAGCGTAGACGATGGTGGGAAGCGGGCGCACAGCGCCGGTGGCGATGCCTATTTTTACGCATTGCATCATCTCCGCTTTCTCCGTGTGATCTGCGGCTTCGCCGAACAACGCATCCAGGAGAACACCGTGCACCGTCGCGTTTTTCAACAATACTGCCATGCCCAGCGCCGAGTTGGCGCTCAGGTCCAGCTTGCCGACCTCGAGGAAGCGGCCGCCCTGCCCGAGGCACCGCAGCGAGGCCTGCAACTTGTCGCCCGCGAGCGAATTGAGCACGAGGTCGACGCCACGGCCGCGCGTGCGGTGCAGCACGAGCTGCTCAAAGGAGCAGTCGCGCGAGTTGCCGATGTTGGCATCTGGCAGCTGCGGAAAGCGCTCGCGAAGAAAGGCGCGCTTGGCGGGCGAGCCCACGGTGGTGTAGACTGTACAGCCGGCGTGCAGCGCCACGGCGATGGCGGCCTGACCAAGCCCGCCCGCCCCCGCGTGAATCAGCACGGCCTCGCCTCGCCGCATGCGCCCGCGCACCGCCAGCGCGTAGTACGCCGTCGCGTACGCCACGGGCACTGTAGCTGCCTCTTTCAGCGACCACTGCTCCGGCACCTCCCACATGAAGGTCTCATCCGCTTGCACCGTGGTCGCCAAGCCCATCGCCTGGACTACGCCCATTACGCGCTTGCCAGTTGATGAATACCCGCTGAACTCTAACCCAAGTAAACATTCCTGTAAAATTAAACAAAGTTTTACTTACTCTAAAACAATTGAAATAGAAAAGATTTATTTCAGACCATGTCCATATCAGTGGTTAGTAACAGTAAATGGTACAATAAAAAACTGGCCAAGAGTGTATCAGGCCATGCTCAGTGTAAGGTTCCATAGTTACCATTCTGTCAGAATAGTGTACATTTGGACCTATTTGTAAGTAACATGTACAGTGAGCTGCGAAATTGCAATAAGAAAATTTTGCAAATTTTGAATGAATTCATTGATAAAGTCGCCATGCACTTTTACGGCTGATGGTACATTACAAGCACACGGTAGTACCTTTTACTAAGAAATGAAGACTTTTGCAATAATTCAAAAATGGCTGGACCGATCATATTCGCTACAGTTTTCATTAAAATTATTTATTAAGCTTATGTTTTAAAAAAAAATTGGACTAATAAATCAAAACTAAGAGGGGGGAAGCAGCAAAACCGCGGATGGACAGGCAGAAGGACTTGGCGAAACTATAACGGTTCCTAGTTGACTACAGAACCCTAAAATCAATAAAAATAATATTAGTATTAATATTCATTCTAAGACTAAAGACTAAAATTATATATTACTAACTTGCGCAGTCTAGAGTGCCCTGTGCACCAGACATGTAATTTCATCCAGTGGTGTTAGAACAGGCAATCCAGCCTGCTGGCCACCATGCGTCTGTTGGAGCTGGCGCACAGGCATCGCATCTAGCCGCCGCCGCCGCTAGATGCCGCTCGTTTACGCATAATGTTGTGAAAGCCATCTGTCCAATGACACTTTTCTTGTCTTTAATAAAAGATCAGTTATTTGATATGGTTATTGTACTGAATACTGTGTACCTTATCAGCGAGCCCAGCGGGGAGAGAGTCAGGGGGCAGCTTGCCGGTGGCGAGCATGATGTCGCGGAAGTTGACAGACGAGTAACACACGCGGCACAGGTCGGTACGCGGCGGTTGTGGCGCGGCTGCGGCGTGGCGAAGCTCGCTCTCCACCCAGCGCAGCGACGACAGGTCGCCGCGCGTCAGGGTGTTCACGTACGCGTGCTCCACCTGTTGCCGGGGACCAAGATAAAATTTGTGCTAGGCATCAAACGCGACAACACAATAATCAGCATGACGCGACAGAGTTCCTTCTGACAAAAACAGCTGAGCAACTGCACGTTCCTTCGTATTCAAATTAGAACCATATTATTCATCTAATTTTATTGATCCCGTATACATATATCGCATACGTTTAAATTTGAGGTAGGTACCCGTCACTTTTTTTCGGGCCGAAGAATCCCAGCTCGGCAAGTCGCTGTTTTGAGCGAGCTACATGCGAGTCTAAGTCACAGGAAAACTCCAGGCCTTCAACGCGGAGATAGTTCTTTGACCTTGGCTAGGACTTCTAATACCGGGATACCTTTTGAAAAGCATTTTTCAATACCGGTATTGAAAAATGAAATCCCGGTATTTCAAAATATGCGAAATATACAGTAAAAACCCTTTTTATGCATTAAATGGTTATATTCGGCTGCATCAAGATTCCCACTACACGTGAATTGCATCAACCTAGCATCTTACACTCATTTAATAATAATTGGAATGCGAATCTGAATATGTGGTGATCGGCGTGAGATAAATATCTAATTAATCTCACTATAAATATTTCTGGAAATTATGGTATAATATAGTAGATACAAATTAGTTCTTCAAATATTGGCAGTTACGGCATACGGTGGGAAAAGAGCAAAGAACTGTATTAGCAGAGTTTAAAATTCACTGTACAAAGAAGGAACTAAGCGGTATAAGTATGATTTTTCATTTGTAATGCTCTGAAACTTCTGAAAGTGGTTAGTTGTTGTTTTAAAAAGTGTGCAAAAATTGATACGTTTCTGCACTAGAGCATTTTACGTTCCCAATACGCATTTAGTTTATATTACGATACGCACTTAAAATTGGATATTAAATTAATTTTTTGTACAATATCCATTCTAATATTTAACTCCCCATTCCATAAATCGCGATACTTTTACCTAAATTGTTAATTGAAAGTAACCTCAAGACACTATAAAAGTTTATACTTATTTTAGTTTCCTCGTATTCTAAATGACAAGTAGAGTGTTTTACTAGAGTAAAGGCACCATTTCAGTCTCGGACTATTGGCGCTCTCACTGCGTTTGAGCGCCAAACTACCTCGACAGGAATGAGTGCCTTTCATCATTTGGTTAACAATCTACGATTTATGGAAAACCTGACCACATGTTTTAACCATTATTGCCCTTGCCTTAGCTTCTTGCCATAGGTAAATAATTAAATATTTGGGAACAATCTTTCCCAGATCGACCTAACTCCAAACTAAGCAAAGCTTGTACTATAGGTACAGTCGAGTTCATAAATGTATGAGCAAATCCAAGGCTTCAAAAATAAATAAGCATAGAAAAGTACATATGCATCTGAATAGATTAACCAATCAAAAATATGTACACATATCACCTGTCATATTAATCTGAGCAAGTATCACAATAATATGTAAGCAACTGAAAACTGATAAATATGTGTACAAATATTTTTCATGTAGTGGCACTAAAATTTTATGTGAACATATAAGTCCGTAAATATCTAAACTACCATAATTTAAACAAACATAAGACTCAACGATTTGACAATCATCGAAAAGAGTACCGTACTGTCAAATCATACATTTTGTCTCTTTCATTTTAAGTGTCAAGTTATTGTCTGCTTGCGGCTAAGAAGCCATTTTTGCTGCTTTCAATTTATGATCGACTTAAAAGAGATTGTTATCAACTTTAATGACTGGCCACTTACAATTTAAAAAATGAAGCTGTTCTTGATGTTAATCTTCAGCTGTCGATCATACTTATTATATTTTGAGTTTGCCAAGTTTTATGAATAAAGGGCTTAAAGTCTAATGGCGTTATTCATAAACGCGTTACAGGCCTGAATTAGCTATGAATCGTTTGTCTTTATCTGTCATTTTGACTTATGTATTTGCAAGAAAGGGATAAAACGTTTTATGAATAAGGGGGTTGTTAAGAGTATAATAATATATGTACCTATAATAACATATACAAATTGTGATTAATATGCGTTGCATTGAATATTGAATGAATAAAATTTATTCCTATATCAAAATGTACAGAATTTCCAAGCATTTCAAACACGTCATGTCAAAATACAATACAATAAAATAATAACAGAGTAACTTATAATCTCTAAACTTAAGACTAACTTAAACCTATTATATATTTTGATAAGTAGGCCGTGAGAACCAGGTGATTTATTTATTTAGTTTTAATCCGATATTTATGAACTTCTACGTGTTCACATAAAATTGTAAAACGTTAGTACAGATATTTTTGTGCCACTACATGCTTATAAATATTTGAAAAAACTTTTGCGTAGTTATTTGTGTACTTTCACTTACTTAAATAATTTTGAAAAATATTTGTACACATATTTATCAGTTTTCAATTGCTTACATATTATTGTGATACTTGCTCAGATTAATATGACAGGTGATATGTGTACATATTTTTGATTGGTTAATCTGTTCAGATGCATATGTACCTTTCTATGCTCATAAATTTTTGAAGCCTTGGATTTGCTCATATATTTATGAACTCGACTGTACTAAATAATGGTATACATACTATAGATAAATACATACTAAAGTACAGAGATAACCTCAATAACTTAGGAACAAATGATAAACATACAAGTGAATGCTCTAACCGGGATTCGAACCCGGGACCTCGTGCTTCGTAAGCAGGGTCACAAACGACTAGTCAAGGGACCGTTAAATCATGATATTATGATTATAATTGTTTTTAAATGGTACCTGTCGTTGGACGGGCGCGGTGTCTTCGAGCGGCAAGTGGCGGTAGGTGCCCCAGACACCGGCGCGCAGCACGTTGAAGGCCAGGTCACGCTGAACCTGTGCACGATACGCCGGCGCGTCGGCGGCGAACGCGTACGTTGCGTCGGGAAGGTAGTACACGCGCAGGCGTTCGCCGCCGGGCTCGCGCCGCAGGCACGTCCCCAGCCCCAGCACGCCGGAGTCGGGCGCGCGCGACCACACGAAAACGCGCATGTCCTCTCTCTCGGCGCGCTTTAGGGCAATCTTTAGACGTTCTACCCACGAGTAGTCTTCATCGCGCACTTCTATAATAACGCTTGTCACTGGCACGGTCACAGCGGGCCTTAGCAGCACGTACTCGCACGACTCGGAGCGGTTTCGCGACACCTTTATAAGCAAGACATGTCTTAATTACAAGCTTAATTATTCACATAAAAGTAAGTTATAGGTACCATCTAGAAGTACCTACTTAGGGCGGCATGTATTGCAACCCTATGAGGTACAGAACATTGCGGCCCAAAGAATCTGGAACTTCCTGGATTCCACGGGCATTAGTAATGAACTTTAAAGGGCCGTCACAATAGATCACTGCTTGGTCGACGGGGCACTCAAATACCCCAATAATAATAATAGTGATACCACGGAGCTAGCATGTACCAGAGTGAGTCCTGCGGCGGCGGCGGCCGCTTGCACCGCTGGGACGTCGAGTGCGCACGCAGTCTCCTCCAGCAGAACGAAGCCGGCGAGGCCACTCGTCGCTGCCAATGAACACAACACGTCGCGCCGCGCCAATACGTCGGCCCCCATCACTAAGTGGCAGCCACTCTCCAACTCGGCGCTCTGCGCGACCTGAATATATTTAGAACAGGCATAGATTAAACTTGTAGATATTCATAAAGTAAAATAAAATATTCCGATGATGATTTTAACGGTCTGCACATTTTATTCCACCGATGTGCGTGTCAAACCATGCATACATTTTTTTCTTACGGTAAGGTGCAGTAAATTGAATGGGTTAGGTAAGCACTCGCATAGGACCTTGCGTAGGTACCTTTATCCCAAGCGGGTCCATGGCGGCGGCGTACTGCATGGCATCCCCGCCGGCCACCAGCGTCGCGTCTACGCGCACGCCGGGCTCCGCACCTAGTACTGTGGGCAGATCACACGCTACTGAAACAAGTCATCTGTCTGGCGCGCTCGACTCGACTCGGGCACTAGCAGGTGCCTGACACTGCATGCTAACTCCAAATGCATACGTACTATAAAAGGACAACTATTTCGTAAGCCAACGCGCTACTTCCGCCAAGCTTTTCCTGAAGTTTTGTTAGATTTTAAGCTGTGTCGAAGTTTCATTTTTGCAAAAATGATATTTAATTTGTTGTTCTGCTAAGGGACAGCAGTGTTCCATTTTCCGCCTTTTGTTTCAAACTGTTCAACTTAAGATAGCTTTCAACTTCAAGACAAATATTTCGTATAAAATTAACAATCCGGTTTTCGTCGTACATACCTTGCACTGCTTGTGGCAGTAAGAGCGCGTCCGCGGGCCGCTGTAGAGCAGGCTCGGTCAGTCGCAGCGTGAGTACGTTGCAGTTCTCGAGTACGAGCTGCAACGCGGCACCCAGCGCCGCGGTCGCGGGACTCTTATCTTCCGCGGCGTCCAGCGGGACGAACTCGTACTTCTCAAGGCGTGGCGGCGCCTGAGAGTTCATGCGGCGCGGCGCCAACGAGGTCTGCGTACCGCGGAACTCGAGCCCACCGGCGACGATGACATTGAGGTCGCGGTAAAGCTGCACCGGCACTGCACCACCGGTGGCCCCCGCCGCCTCGAGCTGCGCTGCGGGGTCGATCACTATTCGCTGCAGCCGGGTCGGCAAATATAGGACTCGCTTATCGATGCCGATGAGGGAAAACTGTATCGCCGTATCCATAAACGAAATCCAGTTTCCCTCCCAATTGAGTAATCCGCGCGTACCGCGCGCATCCGAAGACTTGATGCCGCGGAAGACGCCTTTGTAGTTGTAGCCGCGCAGGCGTAGCTCCTTGTATATGTCCTCCGAGTCCAGCGACGGCAGGTCCTCCTGCACAGTGTCGTACTCGCTCAGCGCGGCGACAGACAAGCGTTCTGCGGCGGCGTCGGCGGTGAGGTGCGCCGTGCCCGTCGCTACCACCTCGCCGCCCTCGCACACTTCGAACTGGTTCGAGCCACTTAGTAGCGACACGAGGAAGCGCACCGGCGCGCCGTGGGTCATAATGGTAGCGCGACGGAAATGTACATTCTCAAGCACCACCGCTGCCTGCTCCATTTCTAGGTTGTTCATCTTCGCTACGGTACGCCACACCAGCGCCTGTTCGACAAAATATATTAAGTATATATTTTCCATATTTTAATTTATTAAATATTTAATGGAATGCAGATGACGTATTTACGCAACGCAATCTACTTAACTAGCACTAGCATAAATCATGGACCTCTGATGCAAAATTAATAAATACAATAAATTTAATTTAATTTGACAAGACAGACAGCCGTAACCAAAACCGTAGACAACCACAATAATTGATCACGAGTAGGCCAACACTCACAAGGTATCCGGTCGCGGGGAATAGGACTCTGCCGTCGATGTCGTGGCCCGCGAGGAAGGCGTCTCCGGGGCTGCTGAGGTCGTACTCGATGACGGTCTCGCTGCGACCGGCCGTCTTGAAGTCCGCCACGCTCCACTCCACGGAGTGGTCCCAGCCGACATGCGACGCGAGCGAAGGCGTGCCGCGGGACACCGGCCACGTTACATGCGGGTACAATCGTGAAACCTATAGATAAAGTATAACTTTAATGTTTAAGTAAACAATATCCAGGACTTTAATCTTTACTTTAGTAAAAAGGGTCACCTGAGGTTGTAGGCCGGCGGCGTAGGTCTTGCCCACGGCGGAGAGTAGGTGCACGAGCGCGTCGGGCGCGTCGCGGCGCACGAGTGGCACGTGCAGCGCGTCCGGCAGCGCGCGCCGCACGATGGCCTGCAGCAGCGCGTGCGGCGCCACCTCCAGCAGGAGCGCCCGCGCTGGCACCAGCGCCAGCACGCTCGCGAACCGCACCGGTGACACTAAATTGTTCACGAAGTACGCGGCGTCACAGGTCCGAGCTGCAACATGATTCAATGCGAAGGTCAATGCGGAATCCGCCAGCGTGAGGCATGAGTTAAATGGGAAATTTTCGAATGTTATTGTTTTGATATAAGATGTTTATTTTGTATTATTATCCCATTTAAATAGAACAATTACTATTCTTATATGTATATGTTGGGAATCGTAGGCGAATCATATTAGAGACAGCACTTGAGAACCTTCTATCGTGGATGGCGAGGGTTCTCAATGAAATACGATGTTCAACTTACAATGTTTACTGCACAAGACTAATTACAAATCATAGGCTCATAGCACACGTAAGTCGTAACATTTCATATATTAAGCAAACCAGTGGGCTTGACCCCGGTTCAGGAACCGCCACCGACACGTCATCTTCTCCCTTTCGTTCTCGCCTGAACATTGATTGACAGACACTGCGTCGAACGCCACTCAGGTGTACTGTAGCAAACTAGTTTGCTCTATTTGTCAAATATGGCGTGATAAAATGCAAGAGATGGTGATAGATGGCACAATTCAGCCGTCTTGAAAGTCTACAACTGTAGCCTTAGGGCCGGTTCAGACGGACTGCAACTCGACTGCAACTTGTATGGGAACTGCATGCCGACTGAATTCCAACTGCAACGTCGACGTGCAGTTCCCATACAAGTTGTAGTCGAGTTGCAGTCCGTCTGAACCGGCCCCTAGCCTTGTGTAGTTTGACTCTACATATTCGCTGACGTGTTCGAAACTTACTTTCTATACATCTCGCTCGCGCTAATAGGATGTCATTCATTACGAGCGAGATGCATAAAAAGTAATGATATTACTGGGGGCTGTCGCGAACGTATTGCGAATGCGAACCAGCTAATATTTGCCAACGTCATGGAGTAGATGGCGCTAGTAGTCACGTTTAACTTAAGTAACCGCTTCTAGGTTATTGGGATTTTTTGAGGGAAGTTGAGAGGGTAGATGAGAACGACAGTAGGAAAAAGGAGGTTGTGTGCGAACAAATCGACGCGGCAGTGATATTTGCTTTTAGATCAAGTCAAGAACGTTCTTATGGTGTTATTAGAATAATGATGTGTCTCGGGTATATTGTGACCCACGTTATCAGTACTCAGAGTGAACAGTGATCCAGTGAGGCTAATATGAACTTAAGGTAAACTTTGTGTGAGGAATGGGGTTGCTATAAGGGGAGGTTTGGAGGCGACTATTAAGCTCAAGAAACCAGGTGGATAATGATGTGATACTCATGTTATATGTAGGTAATAAAGTCGGACACCAGCACAACTCATATCGTCATCTCACTAACATCCAGGCCTCGTATAGGTATGTAGTACATTTACATATCGCTTTCCAGTATCCGTAAAAGCATTAGCTCATTCGATAGGTTAATAAGTATGGTGAGCTTGGCGACATGGTGGAGCATGCTGGGAATTTTTATTCACATGCACTGTTATCATCATCAAAAGTAACATATGTTTATCTCTAACATATGAAAAGTTAATTTAGCATACAACTAAAGAGCTACAATATTTGGTTTATTTAATTCAATTTAATGTTTTATTTCAACCATGAAGCCCATATTTATATTATTTCTACCAAAAAGGTATTCAGCAGGCGAATGTTAGTGGTTCACCTGAGCACATAGGCAATTGAGTGAGTACCTACATACATTTTAACTGAACATTCTTGCTCTTTGATATACAAGAGATTGAAAGTGTCAGTAGGTATCATAATATAGTTTATAAAAAGCAGATATATAAATACATACTTTCACGATTATTAATATTTTGCGACAAAGGGTAGTCTGAATTAAAAAGCTCTCTTTAATCTTTGAAAACAGTGTGTTTATTAGCCCTATAGCAGCTATAAGCAGTGGAATGGAATTTCAAGTTATGGTTTTGAATGATATAAATATTTAAATTTTTATGTTTTAGAACCAGTATTTGTCACTAATTGATGTGATAAAAATTTTTGTGTTTTACCAGAGCAGCAAAGTTTGTTTTCAACTCACGTGCCTTGAAACACTCGCAACGCTCAAGATTTTACTTTTACGCTCATGATTATATGTGACGTTACTAAACAGATTCAACATTTCTATGTTAAAAGAATGAGAGAGTGGCAAAGATTGTCACATCAGAAAATATAGTTATCTCTACTGAATAATAAAAGGTGAAAGGACATTCTACTCAAATTTTAACGCCCAAATAACCCAAATTTTAACGTTAGAAATTTTTTCAATTATCAGTGAAGTGTCAGCAATTATCCAATTGTTCTCTTAAATGTCCTATGAATGGTGCCATTACCATACCTGCTCATACCTAACAGGTCAAACTGCTCAAACCTAAGTTTAAGTTGAACAAGAGGTTTAACTATAATCTATATTTAGGTACCTATACGTTATGTTAATATTGATATTTATATTTGATTATGTAGGGGACAAGGTACTTTACCTACGTGTTTAGATTTAGTTGCCTGACCAATCTTTGATATAAATTAAATAAAATCATGCACTAATAAACATTTACGACATTTTGAATTAAAATTTGCTGGTCAATTTGTGTTGTGACCCAGGATGCATCCTTTCAAACAGCGACTTTATCACAGATTCAAATCATGCTGTTGATCAACAATTCATTAACAAAATAATTAACATTTTAATATTAAAATAATAAGAATCAAAATCTCACATTCATTGTTCTGTTTGGCGGAATAGTTGTTATAGTTAATAGTATCAAATTTAAAGTTTATTTATCATGCGGGTAGTTGATATAATATAATGCCTTGCCGACTGTTGTTGCTTACAAACCAGTTTAGGTCTGACCTCCGATTTGGTATATTTTCTGTAACTTCGGGATCTAGTTATATTGGTGTTTATAATATTTTGTGAAAAGGACCATAATCTCTTATGAATCATGATGCTTTTGTATAACACGCATTGCTTGCAGAATATCCGCTTTATCACAAATTATCAGCTCAGCCCTGATTTGACTCGTCGTGCGCGCAAATGTGCGTGGTGTATGGAAACAATTTATACTGCGTGTCTTTTTAGAAAACGAATGTATCATGTTTAACATATTAGGTAGGAACCAGATTTAACATTCGTTCGTTATACTTATATGATCCATAAATATTCTCTTAGAATGAAACAAAATTTATTTTATCAAGATTAATAAAATAATACAGTACAAAAATATTCTTTGTTGCTCACCAATATAAAAACGAAAATAACATACAGATTAAGCACATGGTGCACAAACTATGGTGCACAACAAGCGGTTTTATCGCTGAAGAGCAATATCTTCCAAACAACCAGACTAGGCTATTATAATCGTATGTTTTGCGCATCCATATCTTCACTAAGTTAAAATCAGAAGCATTCGCATTGCGTGTAATTCAAAATTCGAAATTAACCCTTTCACTTCGTTTGAAGGACTAGAACCACTCATAACATAAGAGATGTTAAGGAATGTCTTGCCTCATCGTTGTTTGTTGTTACAGTTGTAAGGTATTGGTACGGGTTGGTTTCTTAGAAGTTATAGGTATCATTTAGATGTAGTAACCTGTAACGTGCCTTAGTGAAAATGCAGGAGGCACTTGAAATCAGATTACAATTTGATGTCATAATATGTACATGGCTCAACTCAAAGGACCAGGACCATCAGACCCAATCAGAATCGCGCAGCCACTCCAATGGCACCAGCAAACTGCCAATAATGGGGCTCGCGCTAGATTTAACAGTTGGCATGCATGATATTGCTGTCCTGAAAAATAAACGGTTAAAAGGATTGTAAACGAATAAAGAACTGCCGAATATATTATGTTTAAATAATATTCACTTACTTTTTCTGTTCATGTAACTCAGCACAGTATCTTGATTCAATCCCAATTAACATTTCAACCAGTATCAGAATCAGTAAATATCAACTTGTATAACAGCAAATTGCAAAGGCAAAACTGTTTAGTATAAGCCACCAGGCTATTATAATATGTTTGCACCTAATCCATACCCTATAGGTATGATTTCCTATTATTATTCAACCATTGATTCATAGTATGGACAGTCACAGATTAGCGATTTGGTATAAACTAATTAGATACATATTAACTTAACTTCTGAATTGTGTATGTATCTATGTCATGTACATGCGATGACCCAAACCTAGGGTTAAAAATATTAAAATATATTATTATTGAGAAGACTTCAAATGAAAGGCATACTAATTGAATGGGCTAGTGGTTTCTTTATTATCTATTTTATTCGAACAAAAACAGGTAAGGGAGTGGTAGATGATTTAAAGAATAGTCACTAGCCATGCATAACTATTTTAAATTTGTTAAATGAAAGTGGAATCGAGCAGTAGATGTTAATTGATGTCGCCAACTCAATCGAGTCTACTCGTCGTAGATGTACATATTAAGTACCTTCAACCTTCATACTCATAGTAATAATTACAAAGGTGGTAGAAGACCATGGTGGATACATTTCTGAATAAGATCAGAATTTCTCAAGTATTGTGTTATTTTAATAAATGTAATGACAGAAGGAATTCAGATATAATATCATCTATGTTGTATAATATCATCTTTAGAAACAATAAAAAGGACTTTATTATTAATTATTTTAGTATGCAAAAGCTCAGACCATTAAACCTTTAAAAGGAAGAGATTAATCATACGCCAAATAATTATTGATAATTATTGATCGGGACACCTCAGCTTGTTAGCTTGTTTATCAGATTAAATCGGATTGAAATGCAGACTGGAGCTACACTATGATCCCAAGAATCATAATCACAATTAGAATCAGATGTCATATAAGGAAGTTCGATATCTTTCTTGATTCATTTTAATATTGCCGTGAAATATCGTAGTGTTAAGGCTGCACTCGACGCCAATGACCTCGCGCGTGTGGGCGGAGCTTTATACCCCTCACCGCACCACCCGCTGCAAAAGATCGAGCGCGCAGAGCTATGCGTTCGAAATAGAATATCGCTTGCTCGCGCGTGAAATGCAGCACAGGTCCGTCTAGCAATACGACTTGCCTCGCACTGCCTCCGCAGAGGGGGGTAATGTTAGGAATCTAGGCGGATTTAGGCTTATTGTTTTTAGGAATTGAGGCATAGTTTTATGAAATTGCAAAAAGCAAGAAAACCAAATAATTTTATAGTGTCTTGTGAGAATGATTGTAAAGTTCCATATTTTTGCAGAAGTAATACCGATCTAACTGAAAGAAATATAGTTGTGTAAATTAAAATAGATTTCCAGAAAAATATATCGTTGGTCATATCTTGTAGATTGTTTAATATTTTTTGCTACTCAGAAAGTATCAATCTTTAATATAAAATATGGTTCTGAATAACTTAGTTTTACGGTATTTTACGGGAAGAGGAGCCGTAATTGTTTTATGTACGACTCCTACAGTAGCAATAAGACAGATTTATTCGTTGCCGTATCGTCATAAGTCACTGTGGACACCAGTCCTGTGTGGTTCTTCACCAGTGCACTCGAAGCCGCTCTTCCTTGGGCGGTGTATGCTAGCCTGTAATGTGGATTTATCTTTAATGTTATTCTGTTCGCCCAACGACGTGTGACCATACGTCCATCCCTACGCTTCCTTGGCTCTTCCTTTCTTGGTTCGGCCTCGATAGCCGTAGAAACTAAGAACGCTATGGGTACAAACAGTGGATAACCTCGGTGATGTCGAGTTTGTCAAGAGTTGAAGCAGTTGTACCGTAGTAACGTTCAAGCATTCTTCGCCAGCACCATATCTCAAATGCATCTGTCCTATGATGGGTTTCAGTTTCAATGGTCTTGGTTTCGGACATGTAAAGAATATGATCGAGAAACCAAGGCGCCCGCATTAGTCTGATCCTTGTTTTATGTTATTCCATATGCATATCCTGGCGAGTCGTTTCACCGCAGCTTTGGCCATATGAGCTCTTCTGATCACCTTTTAGTCGCAGATGCCATCGTCACTTATTTAAGATACCAAGTCAACCACCAACTTGCCTCAAGATCGTGCAATTCATTGATTCTCTTAATTTTACCAGGAAGATCGACATGCATCATCTTCGTCTCATTTCTATTGATCATAAGGTATGGATCTGGATCCTGAAAATGGACTCATTACTGGCATACTCAATCTTTTGTAGCAGAACCGAAATTCATTTTCCACAGACACTTAACCTAATATAGTCATGTCATCTGCAAAACTGAGTTTATTGATTAGTTAGCCACCAACTTGGACATCACCCTCACAATCTTCCAATACTCATTGTCTATTCACAGATCTCAGTGAACAGTTGCACTCCTCGTTCAACTATAAAAGGATTACGTGTTGCGGTATCCCCATTTCTCATAACTCTGAACATTTTACTCCAGTTGAAGAAATCAAAAGCCTTTGCGAATGCGAAGTCAATAAAGCGCAAAGCCTTAATGAGTAATACAGACACCGTACCCACTGTATTCTTTATTAATTGGCACACGTTGAGAATTTGCTACTGAGTACCCATCTATATGTCTCGCATGGTTGTTAAAGTTGTGAAGTGATTATTCATGAATAAAAGAAACAGAGTGGGTCAATTTGATGGACACAGCAGTTAAAACACTGTGGTGCGGAAGGCTGGCGATATTTTGCTTAATTTAAGATCTGATCGGAATGAGGAAGATGGATCGGTACCTCGGATATACAGTATATGTATTGCTGTTTCTACGATCCTTAGCAGGACTGAAGCATGTGCACGGGGATGTAATCAAAGAGTAAACATATCCAAAGCTGCTACGAAAAGCGGACTTACTGTGTTGCGTGCCGTTAAGCCTGAGGACACCACGTATATGACCCTTCGAAATCTTAAGTTTTTCAAATAGATAAGACGGCTGTTAATCACGAATGACTCCAAAAAGCAATGATGCAAAGTGCAAGGTAGGTCTGGCAGACATATTTAATAGGTTATAACGGTTTAAAAATGGTGTGATGTGAGAACGGCCAGAAACAGAAAAGAAAAGCATTTTGAATGCGTTGAATTAATACCGAGGTACTCGCCAGCATCCACCACCCAAAGGCGGTATCAGTGTAGCTCAATTTAGACAGAATAAAGTGTGGCAAAAATGTTTATGCGTAAATAGACGTGAATAAAATCACGGACGCGATATAATACTTTAAGCCTATAAAACAGTTTAAAACAGTTGCTTGACTGTCCCAACATATTTAAACTAGATTATTTCACACCAGGCGCGATATAAACGCACCAGAGATTGATAAGAAGAATAAAAACCACTTTGCAAACAAACAAACAAACAAACAGAGTTCATTTTGACTCAATATCTGCTTGATAAATCGAAATGAACGGTAAGAAAAGGTGCATTGTATATCACATCACTTGTTTTGGATTTGACGGTTCGAAGTGGGAGCCTGATTTGACAAGTCTGTTGAATGTCCAATTAGCATAAAAAAAGGAGTGTGGTCGAGTTGTAGATAGATTCTATTTTACATTCTGATTTGTGATTATATAAAAATAGCTTGATTCTCCCTTGGCTGGGGAGGGCTGCCGGACATGAAGTGGGTGCACCCAGAGATGGACATGTCAACAGTGGCTGCGAATGGCATGTGGATAAGCGAATAGATTTAAAGCGAATACTTAACATAGTAGATTACTGCGAGTAATATTCAGTAAAGAGAAGTAGTGGGAATTTAGGTTACATACACCCGTTCGGATAAGACGGCCGCATTTGTCTGTGTGGTAACTATCATTGCATATAAAAACGTATGTTCTTTTCGATCACGCGGTCGTCGCAGTGTTCAAAACAGTTACAGTTGTTTACGTCTACTGTAGTAATAGTTGTGACACTTGAAGTGGTGAAATAGGTTATTATGTTAATAACGATGTCAAAGGAGCAAAGTGACAAAGTGACAGAGCGAATCACAGATGGTAGTTATAGATGGGATAGACCTATCGCGAACGGAGTTCTCACTGTTTAACAATACCGATATTTGATATCAGATCGCATTGCCACTCTCTGACACATGGGCCGCATGACGCGGTCTCTTCTTGTGACCTAAATTGCAACTAGGGACTGCTCGGAACAATCTAGAACCGTACGCGCGGGAGTGTAGGAAATAACATTGGTCATGGGTTGACGGAGAGACCAGTAATGGACCAAATATGACAGTTCGCAGCCGTGATCCCACTCAGCTCAGCTCAGATATCGATGGACGCTCACACCAGTTTCAGGATTCTGCTTTCAATCAGTTTAGTACGGAAATTGATCAGTATTCAGATCAGTCTTAGGATCCTGTTATTAGTTGGCTCAGCACAAACATTGATGAATGCTCAGACCAGACTCAGAATCCTGTTCTTTATCAGCTCAAGACAGATCACTCACAACTCAACTCAGACCAGATGCACGATTGGATCGATCTCAGAAACGCAGTGTCTCAGCACATTTCTGTAACGTCATCAGAAATTGCACAAAGTGTCAGGCCGTGCCGATTCACGACGCAAAGGGTGAACCATGCGGTTCGAGAATGGACGGCTCAAACACATCGTTATTCACAAGTGTTCTTATTATCTGATTGTTGATTTATTTATATGTTTGCCTATAGACATCTAATTTTAATTAAGAGTAGCATTGTCTTTCTGGGCGGGAGTGTCGCGAACGTATTGCGAATGCGAACCAGCTAATATTTGCCAACGTCATGGAGTAGATGGCGCTAGTAGTCACGTTTAACTTAAGTAACCGCTTCTAGGTTATTGGGATTTTTTGAGGGAAGTTGAGAGGGTAGATGAGAACGACAGTAGGAAAAAGGAGGTTGTGTGCGAACAAATCGACGCGGCAGTGATATTTGCTTTTAGATCAAGTCAAGAACGTTCTTATGGTGTTATTAGAATAATGATGTGTCTCGGGTATATTGTGACCCACGTTATCAGTACTCAGAGTGAACAGTGATCCAGTGAGGCTAATATGAACTTAAGGTAAACTTTGTGTGAGGAATGGGGTTGCTATAAGGGGAGGTTTGGAGGCGACTATTAAGCTCAAGAAACCAGGTGGATAATGATGTGATACTCATGTTATATGTAGGTAATAAAGTCGGACACCAGCACAACTCATATCGTCATCTCACTAACATCCAGGCCTCGTATAGGTATGTAGTACATTTACATATCGCTTTCCAGTATCCGTAAAAGCATTAGCTCATTCGATAGGTTAATAAGTATGGTGAGCTTGGCGACAGGGGCCTACCGAACCGTAATTCGCAAATTGCGGGGATCTTTCTCTTTTACTCTCACTTAGACGTAATTAGGGTAACAAAGAAAAAGGCTCGCAATTGACGATCTTCGATTTTCGCGGTTATAGCCCTGATTATGAAGACCGCGGGCGATATGTGGAACTTCCCTCTTATAGTTGATGTAGATAGTGTTAGAAATACGAGGTGAGGGTAGGTGTAGGAGGTGAAGGTAGAAGTAGGCTTTATTGGGATTATTACTTAGTCCGGTTTCGATTTCGTTTTTCGTTTAATATTTCGTACATAAGTTCCGACATACTCATTGGTACGAGCCGGGGTTTGAATCCGTGACCTCCGTATTGCAAGTCGCACGCTCTTACCGCTACAAGGGAGTATACATATTACAACAAGCATAAATGGAAGTAATTTTGCAGCTTACATTGGCCCAATATGTGTACAGTCAAGTGTAAAAATATGGGTGTACACATCTTACTCAAAAATATGTCCCATAGCATCTTATTCCAGTGTAAGTACCTGGGCGACCGAGCTTAGCTCGGTTATAACTATTTATTGTAATATGGTGGTGTATAGGTGATAATCTTAACTAAATTTTTTTACTCAATTAAACTTGTCTAAAACAATAAAAATTAAAAAAATTATATATAA
This sequence comes from Cydia pomonella, assembly GCF_033807575.1. Lineage (NCBI taxonomy): Eukaryota > Metazoa > Arthropoda > Insecta > Lepidoptera > Tortricidae > Cydia > Cydia pomonella. Next base: position 22,813,678 of record NC_084706.1, on the reverse strand, counting down.
ACTTAAACATATAAAAAAAAAAAAAAGTTAGTCACCGGGCGGGATTCGAACCCGTAACACTCGTTTAGCAGTCCGCGTCTTAATCTGCTGGACCAGACGGACAGTGGCCGGTAATACGAAATTAGCGACCATATTCTGCGTCGAAAGAAAAACGCATGAAAACTCGAAAACACGCGTTTTCCCAAACATAAGACTAATCTAGATCGATTGTATACCCCCAAAAACCCCCATATACCAAATTTCTGCGAAATCGTTAGAGCCGTTTCCGAGATCACAGAAATATATATATATATATATATATATATATATATATATATATATATACAAGAATTGCTCGTTTAAAGGTATAAGATAAGAGCGTATTACCATATTTATGAGACGATTCTCTCGATACATATTTTTGCAGCTGACTGTACTAGGCATTCAAAAACCGGGTACGTATCACATAAAATACAGTGTAGCGTGTGCTGTGTTGCCGCAAAGGACAATACAAAAGGGCCAAATTCGGACGCTATACTTAGCGCACACAAAAAGTTATGGCCCCGTAGGTTCGGGTTCTTTTCTCTCTCACTGAACGTAAGCGATATGGATATGCGTGCTTGGGACTGCGTAAATCATGTATTTGAGTTTTAATTTGTTGTAAGTTTTAAAAAAGATAAAGTAATCACAGAGTTCAGTCAAACAGTAGGTGTATTGCATTGTATTTCTACTTAATTATTAAATACTGCGGAATGGAGTATCGAGACAAACCATTGTGGTTTAACGATACTTTTTGATCAAATATTCTGTAATTGTGATTTATCTGTAATAAATAAATAATAAATAATAATAAAAAATAAATAAATAAATAAATAAAAATAAAAAAAATTACGTATATTTTTAGATTTTGTGCATAAATTGTTACAACTTTTGTAGTGGGTTTTAAATTGAGACCTAGTTTCATGATTTTTCTATTGAGCAAAAGTAATTAGAATTCGAATCGCTGATGTCCCTAGGTAAAATCTTCATTGCTAATTGGGCCAATTGCTAATTGGGCCAAAATACTTTTTATGTCTAAAAATTTATGTCCCTTTTCAAATTAAAATCAATTTTAAATGCAAAAATTTCAGGTAACCCATGAGAAAATTACACTTATTGTCCAATATAATACAATGAACTTACAATGTATAACATAACATTTAGTAAAATTATTTATTTTCCTTAAATCAACTGTTACTCTACGTACTGTAGGTGTTATTACCACTGCGTTATTGTTTTGCCTCAAAGATTGATTAGCATAATTTATAAAATGAAATCAAAATAAAGTCATATTTATGTAAGATACTTGGACTCCCAAAAAGTTTCTTGTTGCTTACTACTAAACAATGCTCTTCCTGCAATATTTTTTTTTTTTTCTAATAAAATATAAGGTTTTCGTAAACGAACGCAGTTGTTGTTGGTACATCCCATGTTTTTTAATGAATCTGTGTGAATATAAAAAGGTAATGAAATGTTATCTTTTATTAACTAATTTGTCACTCGAAACAAAATTTGCACACAGTTTCTATCAGGCATTAAAAAGTATTTTGGCCCAATTATTTTTTTGGGAACCGTATTATTATCTAAAAAAGCGGTTCTATTTTCAAAACTTTACTCCCTGAAACTACGGCATCGTCACTTACTCCATTGCGACTGCGTCCCTGATATAGCCTACCTGTATGTTTTTACTTATGAAAGTTCCCGATGTTCCCCTACTCACCCAAATTGGATTCCCATTGTTCAGGTGGCACCGAGGAGGAGAGCCATCGCGCGCTGCGTTTTTTCGGCGCAGGGATAAGCTGCGTCAGGCGTTCGAGCGACTGCGGTGCGGCGCCCGCCACGTACGAGCTGTGGAACGCCACGCCCGAGCTGTTGACGCGCCGTGCAAAAATACCTTCAGCGGTCAGCTCGGCCACGAACTTCTCTATTGAGGCTGGCGGGCCCGAGACCTGTTATGCAATACATATGTGAGATTTTAATTAGGCACTGGTGAGATGCTCTAAAGCAACTCCTACTTCATTTGGCTTTTACTACCAAACTAAAGTGGTAAAACAATTTTCGAGTTAGTACAAATTAAGTAACAATTTGTATACTAAATCCTTATATGTATAATAAAAAAATGCCAAAATACAATATTGGCTTGACAGGGAGCATGACGTAAACATTCAGCCTTATAGCCTTATCCTTATCGAAGTTAAAGGGGGTCGAAAAGTCCCTGAATCATTTTGGAAAAAGATGGTACTGTTTTGTAAATTCTGTACCTAATTATTGTACTGTACCTATAAATAAGTACACTGATAAATGACATCATTATCATCATCATCGTATACTTTACACAATAAGCAAATATAGCGCCTACAATTTAGGCCCTGAGCTTCCTCACTGTGACACTGTCTGCAGAGTTGTGGCAGGCTGGTTCGACGTCCGCGGGGCAGCGGCGCACGGCGTCCTCCCAAGAGAGGCCGACTGCGGCCATGGCCCCGGGGGGCAGCTTGGCGTCCACGATGCTGCGCCCGCGCCACAGAGCGCACAACACGGCTTGTTCCGCACTCAGACACTCATCTGCGTAAGCGCATCCTAGAATGCAAATTAGTTTGTGTCAAAATTTATCTTTTAAAAACCTACATAATTATTACTGACTGTACTTGATGCTCCCAAAGATTATCATGCTTTTTGGCAACCCACATTGCTTTTTGTTTTTTTTTTTTTATTATATGTATCTTTCATTTTTTTACTTATATAGATATACGAATGAATAACCTAACAATGTACTGTCTAGGGAGTAGGCGTGTGGGTTGATCTTACCGACTTCTCCGACTGAGTGTCCGATGATACCGTCTGGTCGTACGCCCAGCTCTCGCAGCACGTCCACCAGCGCCACCTGCACGGCAACGATAGAGACTCCAGAGTTGATGACGTCATCGAAAGCAGCACTTGGCGCATCAGTTATCAAGTGCAGGAGATCCATTCCGTGGGGTTCCAGCGCCGCCGCAGACCGTGCAATGCTTGCAGCGAACACCGGTATGCGTAGAAGTGTGCGCGCCATGCCAGCCCATTGTGAACCCATGCCACTGAACATGAACCAGATCGGGCGCGGCTCTGCTTCGCTCTCTAACACCTCGAGTTGTAGAGATGTCGGGCTCAGTACGGCGTACCCGCGCTGCACGTGCCCGGGGATAGCGCGCGCATGCACGGCGTCTATGAGAGCGTGCAGCTCTGCATCGCAGGGGTGCGCGGCGGCCAGCTGGAGCATGCGCTCGACAGCTTCGCCGGTACGGCCCGAGGCGAGCAGCAGCCGCGGGGCGGGGTACGCGGAGGCCGGGGGCCGCGCCCCATACCCTCCTTCCAAGATCATGTGCGCGTTGGAACCTCCAAACCCAAAAGAGTTTACCGCCACCAGACCGCCATGCCATTCTGTGTTTTTGTCTACGACCTGCAACGTGAAAGATTGTTCATTCTACGCTTGCATTCCTTAAACAGTAATGGATTTTTATATAAGGCATGTGAATTGTCAACTCGTAAGCGTGGCAAACCTTGAGGTTGATTAAAAACCTGTCAAAGATTAAACTCATGACGAATACTTTACCAAGAACAATAGAAGTGATATTATCATTTCTCCACTACCTAAAGGTTGTCTGGAAGAGATCACTCTGTAGCGATAAGACCTCCTGTTGTCACCAGACCTCTGTCTTCACGTATAGTGTCTCTCTGTAACTGTTCTCCCTTAAAAAACATTTTCATGTAAAATGTTGCCAAGACGAAACAATAAGGCTTGCACTGTAAAAAAGTTATCAGATCTCATGTAGAGTAAAGCTTCTAACCCTACAAGTCCTAACGTCACAATTCTTTTTAATTATTCAAGATACCTGTATTAAGACACGACCGATTAAAGAAACCTATAACAGAAAATCAGCCAAGTGTATGTCGGACCACGCATAATGAAGGGTTCCGTAACTGTACAAGTAAATCGGTATATTAGCTTATTGACGACCGGTCTGGCCTAGCGGGTAAGTGACTCTGCCTATGACGCCGATGGTCCTGGCTCCGAAAATCGGTCAGGGCATTTATTTGTGTCATGAAGACATATATTTTTTCCTGAGTATTTTAACTAGCCTTTCATTAAATCACTATTTATGCAAAAAATAAAAATATGCAGGAAAATAAATGTATGGGAGCCCTCAAGATACCAGAAGGAGTTGAAAATGGTTTACTAATGAATTCCCAAAAAACTTTTCCTACAGTATCACATCCCAAACTATTTTGCCCAGATTACCATTTCCCAAAACAATGTTTGGCATATCCCAATTTTACACTTGGCAAATCACTTTTTTGGCAAATAATTACTTGGTCAAGTTTTATTTTACCAAGTATTTATTTAGTAAAATGTATCGTTAGGCATGATTTACATTTCCCAAAATATTGCATGGTTTACGATTTACATCTCAATAGAGAGATCTAGTGTACGTAAATACCCTCTAAATCAGCATTCTAAAATACCTGAATTTTTCGCAAATCACTCTGTAAATATGTCACACAAGATAGAAACTCTTATGATATCGATACGGCTATTTGTTTAGGCACGACGTATCATGACTCCGCTATTTTGAAAAATTTCCAAAAACTGGATCAAAAAAAAAACTATTTAATCATAGAATATGGTTACAAAATTTCACGCGAATCGGTTGAGAATTGCGACCTGTAGAGGAGAACATCCGGACATACGAAAGCAGATTGCCCGAGTCAAAACGTAGACCTTCGCTACGCTTCGGCAAATAAATAAATTAGATCTATTTGAGCACTATTTTAGGTTTATTTACTTTCAATTTAGCTTACATTATTAGATTTAATAATAATGTTATTTAATATATCTTTTATTGTTTAATTAATAAAGCCAGCTTAAAACAAAAATAACAAACATAAAAACAGAAATGAATATAATAAAAATAATAAAAATGAAAATGAATCACCTGTATGCGCCCGTCCCTGAACGCAGGTATATTCTTATTAGGTGTTTTGAAATGCAGGTTGGCGGGTATTACACCGCGCTCCATGGCTACCACCAGTTTGGCGATGGAACACAGCCCGGAGGCCGGCTCCGCGTGACCCATGTTAGATTTGACCGAGCCAAGAAGCAGTGGCGTCCGACGGTCCTTGCAAAACAGCTCTGCAATCGCGTTCACTTCTTCGGGGTCACCAGCCTGCAACACGTTATTTATTTCTCAAGAGACTATCACAGAACACCAAAATTATTGTACTCTACTCTTAAGCAAAATTTACCTTTGTACCAGTGCCATGTGCCTCTACGTAGACAACATTCTGTGGTTGCAAGCGAGCCTCCTCGAAAGTCTCTTGCGCGAGACGACGCTGCATGGCACCCTTGGGGTACGTGACTCCCTGCTCCTTGTAGCCATCGTTGTTGATGCCAACGCCTCGAATAGTGCAGTACACACGGCGCGCATCGCGCCGGCGCTGCAGCAGCACGGCCACCACCGCCTCTGAACGTACGTAGCCGCATCCACTGTCGTCGAACGCGGCACAACGACCATCCGGCGAGAGCATGGTCAACCGATGGTAGTTAAGTGCAGAGGCCGGATCGAGGCACAGGTTTGTGCCGGCTACTATTGCGGCGTCGCAACGGGCACTACGGATATCGTTCACAGCCTGAGCCATCGCGGTCATAGCACTAGAACAGGCTGTGTCAATCGATATCGAGGGTCCTTTCAAGTCAAATGCGTAAGAAACCCGGTTTGAGATCATAGAGCTGGTACAGCCAGTTACAGCGTAACCATTGATCTTGTTCTTGTCGCTGGACCACGCATCAAAACTTTCCGGGCGGGTGAGTCCTACGTAGACCCCGCCGCGTGAGCCACGCAGCTCGACGGGGTTGTAGCCGGCGTCCACCATGGCCTCGTGCGTCACTTCTAGCAGCAGACGCAGCTGCGGGTCCATAAAATGCGCTTGCTTAGGATGCACGCCGAAGAATGAAGCGTCGAAGTGAGCCAAGTCCTTCAGCTTGCCGCACCGTTCAGGCAACCCGTACCAACCTAATACAATCATAGTTTAGATACATAGTTAACACTAGATGAACAAACCATATAGATATGCCATTTGCGGGCAAACGATTTAGGGTGGTGGTAGATATTCTATCGTAAATACACATTTAATAGGAATCACATTTTCCAAGATGCGACGCATGTACAAAATGATCTAGACGTGAAAACAGGATTCAATTCTGAAATTTGATACGCCTGCTGTATCAAATTTCAGAATTGTTTTAGAAATTTCGACCTTATTCCTAGTGCGATTGTGCAAGCACCAATGTGGCTACCACCAGTACGGCATTGACAAAAACGCTATCGAGAACGTAACTTACTTTCTATACATCTCGCTCGTACTCGCATATAAGTGCAAGCGAGATGTATAGAAAGTAAATTACGTTCTCGATAGCGTGTATGTCAGTTTTTGACACTTTCAGTGACTCATGGTACGGGTACAAGTCATCCTGCACTGCATGCTCACCCGGTGTCCAGCGGCGGTCGTCGGCGGTGACCAGGTCCACGCCGGCGAACAGCTGCCGCGCGAACTCCTCGATGCTGTCAGACTCGGGCAGGCGGCCCGACAGCCCTGACAGGATCACGTCGTCTTCTGTGTTCACGTTGCTTGACATCCTCAATCACCTGTAAAAAAACAAAATAACTTGTGTAATGTAGGTATTACAACTTATTTTTACGCAATTATACGCATTATTATGATGGATAATCCTCCTCCTGGCCATAGTGGCAAAGAGGCTATTAAATCAAATCTTATTTATTAAAAAAAAATTGTATTTAAATGCTGTAATTATATCAAGTAAAACAATAAATATATGTACAAATCGATATAATATATACTATTAAAACTTTTCTATTTCTTTCCCTCGCTTGGCATTTTCTGAACGTATGAAAAATAATAACAAAAAGAGAGTAATTTAAAACATTTGGTAAGCACCGTCACATGGGCGTAAGGTGAAATATTTACATATTTGTGTATAGTTTGTACGTGTCGAGTTAGAATCTTGGCTCTACATGAGATCTGATAATTTTTTGAAAGTGCGAGCCATATATATTATATTCCTAAAGATGGAGTCTAAGCCAGCTGTCACAGTAGCCTCACACACAGCCATATTTTTATGTAGGATTAATAATGAGTAACCAGACGCTGTGGCCATGTCGATAAAGTCATATTGATAAACTATCGACATCTTACAATTTGATTTGATTAACTATAACTAAATTGAACAAAAAACGCGTTTAATATCGTGGTTATATACGTAATCACGAGAGGTGGATAGGTTGTCTGGAAGAGATCGCTTTTTAGCGATAAGACCGCCTGTTGTTTACCTCTTCTTTATGTGTTGTATTATTTGTACTGTTTCTGTATTGAGGTGTGCAATAAAGAGTATTTGTATTGAATTGTATTGTATTGATAACTATCGGCATTTTTTACAAATTTAAATATACTCGAAAGGGTTTAAACTACCTAAAATGAACAGATGACCATTATAACACAACTTTATATATTCTTATTAACCTGTATTATTTTGTGAGGTAGATATTACAATAATCAACGGCAGAAATCCATGAGTTTTCCGATCCGATAATTGAGTAATTTTATTATATTACTTTAGTAATGGAATACTTTAGTATTCATTATCCATTAGCACTTTTATGATGATCATTTTTAGTCAAGATATCGAATCTTCAATTAAACGCTATTCCGTTCCGCTGTGTAAAGATTATCGATATATAACATGATAAAAATCGACAAGTCCGCATCCCTAAAAACATACACATACATGTTTATACTAGACATGTGCGCCGCGCCGCCGCCACCGGCAATTAATTTTTCCACACCGCCGCCGCCGATAAATTTGACCGGCGTATAATCGGCGTGGAAATTTTTGATACCTATCTTGTCTTATTGCATATTGCGAAGTGAGTAAATAGTATCAGAGGTATAATTTAAAGATGCTTATGCTTTTTCACTTAAGTATTATTTGCAAGTGAAACAAATTAGCAGGTTTATGGGAATAAAGAACTCATTGGCGAGAGAGAGAAGAAGAGAAGTGGTCGCGGGTTCAAATCCTTGTAAGGGCATTTACTTGTAGATTAATCACTGATGTTTGTTCCTCAGTTATGGATGTTTTCTATATATTTGAGGATTTATTTACATCTATCTATTATATTTAACGTCGTTTAGTACCCACAACACAAGCCTTATTGAGCTTACTGTGGGGCTAGGTCAGTTTGTGTAAGATTGTCCCATAATATTTATTTATTTATCTAACATATTACTATCAGGTCTATCGGTAAATCTACATGAAATATTTAATTACAAGACCTTTTCAAAATCAAATGTCAAGTGTAATACCTCTCAAAAGGTGCCTAATTAAGTATAATTACGTTCTGTATTCAAAATATACCGGGTGTTTCCTATAACACGAGCAAATAATTAAACCATATATTGTACTCCTAAAACGATATAAATTTTGATTTACAACTTTTAAAAACTGTGAAATCTTTAGATTTTATCTTTTTCATACAAAATTTATAGTATTTTCAATGTACGCTGACATCAGTGTGTTTGACGTTGCTTGTAACGCTTTAAGCGTTACAAAATTCGCAATACATTGCGTCTTAGAATTAACTGAAATGTGTAATAAAAATTAAAACTTAAGTTATTTTTAAAAATTGCTGAACACATGTCGGTGAGTTTGAGGACACAGTTTACAGTTTTATTTATTACTGCTGTTACAGGAAACACGACCTCGCTAAACGGCCTTGAAGTTTTCGGCTCGATTAACAATGTGTAACCAGGTTGCTGTGTCTACTAAACTATCGACATCTTACAATTTTACTATAAAGGGTTAACTATAACTAAATTGAACAACAAACGCGTTTAATATCGTGGTTATCAGGTACAGGTTGAAACGAAAAGAAACATAGAATTTTTTGTTACAATACATAAATAACTAATAAAATATGTTTCCCGCACGAATTGAGTTATTTTATTATCCATTGGCATAATGATGTTTATTTTTAGTGAAGATATCGAAGCTTCAATTAATCACTATTTCGTTCCGCTGTGTAACGCTTATCGATATATATCATGATTAAAATCGACCAGTCCATATCCCTAAAAACCCACACATACACATTTTTACTCACACATACAAAGCAGTGTAACCACCAAAATGGCTTGAGTATTCAAATTTGTATTGAAAACAGACAACGTGAGGAGACTCGCGTGGTGCGAGCCATATGGTCTCATCCAAGTTAAGATAAAACTGAACTGACAAATAAGTAAAAAACTCTAAGGTTATTACATCTAATAACTTTCATCTAATCTCTACTTTATAAAATGTTGAAAAAACCAAGTCGTTTACTAATTTAAATGTGCCAGTGATTCTCTAAATCATCGACAGGATAAGCGACACTATAGTCGTCAGATAGGTACGAAGTCTAGTCCATTCGATGCAGAAAAAAATTTGGCGATTCCAACGATGTATATAACTCAATATTTCTAAAATGTCGCTTATTCCATTTCTCCTTTCCAGCGTCGATATTGTATAATTACATACTCACAATAATTCCGATGAACTCAAACGTCTTACACGAGTTCCGAGCAGAACAATAAGTAAAAATTTTGCAAACATGTTCATATGTAACCTTGAGGTTTGGAAATAACAGCTCATTTCAAATATTTGTTGTATTAATACCGATTGGATACAGACCATTAATAATCATATTGATAGAGGTTATGAAAGCCACACGATATACATACCTATATCTTTTGTTTATGACGCACAATACATAGGCAATGAAAATGGAGAAGAACTTGCCAGAGCCGGATCTGTAACCAACCTTATAGGGTCCGGAACTATTCGTAGGGCTCTCACAGGGAACCATCATAATATTTATAATGGCTATTAAGGACCGTGGCTAAGTCCAAACATCAAAAAGAATGGGACAGTCTGACGGTTCTAAAGCACTTAAAGCTTTTTTTGCAAAGCGCTGACTCCAGTGGAGCAAAAAGCTATGGGAACTTATCAAAAGATTACAAATTTTGCGAATTCGAATATGCGCAGGTCGAGTCCTGTCTCGCCCGCGATTGCTCTCGTCAGCATGGCAGTAGTTAGTTAGTTCGTTTTTCAGGGCCTTTTCCGCAACTCGACATCAATTGTGCCTATTTTGCGTAAGAAACAAGGTACCGCTACTCTAGCCACCCCAGCTCCTCTACAAAACCTAACAGTGTTTTCAAGTTGTTAAATACCTCTTTCAGTGTGTTCAGCGTTCATAGGTTCATGTATACTTCTACCTGTTTGCATTCTAGAAGAATATGTTTTGCTGTTTCCTCCTCCTCCATGCACGCCCTGCACATGGGGCTGTCTGTCTTACCTATGCTATGTTTGTTTAGTGTGTTATATCCTGTAATTAATCCTACTATTTTGCGTAGTTGTTGTCTGGGTCTTTTCAGTAGTGTTTTGGTGAGCTTGTAGTTCAGTTCCGGGAGAGTTTCTTTCTTCTGTCTAAATGTGTCCAATTTATGCCAGTATTTATTGTGTAGTTGTTTGTGGTGTTGGTCAAGTTGGTTTATTATGTAGGATACTGATAGAGGTACTTCTGTAGAGGTACTAGCAGAGGACTTCATCCGCTGCATCGTTTCCTCTAGATCCACTGTGCCCCTTTGTCCAGTGTGCCGTTACTCTGTTGCCTTCCTTGCTCACTTCGGTGAGACTTTGACTTTGTCGCTGCATAGAGCTTGTAGTACAGATTTACTGTCTGACATGATTAGTATATTTTCATGTTTTACTTGTCGTCTTTTTATCGCATTGCAAGCTTCTATTATATCTACACATTCAGCTTGGAATACCGTGTTGTGTTCACCCAGTGGCTTTGAGATGTGTATATTTAAATCCTCTGAGAAGACACCACATCCTGTCCCCTCATCTATTTTTGAGCCGTCTGTGAAAATTCTTAAGTTTGTTTGGTTTAATCCTTCTTTCGGTTCCTCCGTTAGCAATACGGCATAGTCTTTCCGGAAGATTGTCGTTTTTGGTATTTTGTCAATTGGTGCTTCCAGTGTGCATGGCATGGCATGGCAATGCGCGCAAACTATTTTCAAGTAATGCATTTTTATTTTTGATAAGTAGACAGCATTTTTCAACGCTATAAATATCCCGTTCTAAGTTAACATATGTTAGTACATATAACTGCTTTTTTTTCTAATTAAGAATGATAATATGATTTACATATTCCCTAACATTTGTATTCGTATTCGCATTCGTGACATCCCTGCTCTATAATACATGTACCTAACTAAAAATAATAAACATGTGCCATATCAGTCGATAGGTCATTAAAAATAACAATAAGGTTGCTAACAGTGCTTTTTGATTCGGTGTATACTTTTGGAAATAATCGCTCCGAAAGTGTAAAGAATGGTCCCCATCCCCTTCTAACTTTTGAAACGGGCATGCAAAAAATTTAAAAAAAATCATAAAATAAAACTTAATAAAAACTTTCCACGGAAATTATTTAATCTGCACACATAGATATCAGAAACCCTCTATGATGCCTTAAAAATCCATAAATAATGGCCAACATTAAGATAAACTGCTTTGTTACAACAAATTTCTTATCTGTGAAAATATTTTGATTGTTTCATTATTGCATCAAAATCGATTTGGTAATGTAATGACATTCGAATTTCAAACATCTCTGAAAAAAGCAATTCGATTTGACCTCTATTCCATTATATCAGTCGAGATGACTTTTATACGGAATTAAATGTCAATTGCATACAGTTTTGACGAATTCCGCATGTTAGTTTGTATCGAACGAAACGGAAATCGGCCCCCGACTAATTTGTCATTCATTCATTATTTTCTTATTCTTTTGAAATATGGCTTCTGTCAAGGTATTAGGAGCTTTAAATACGACTAAAATTGGACGGTTAGTACACGACAGTGTACGGTGATTATATTATTAGCTCTTGTAAAGCAATAGCTGGGCCTTACAAGTAGCCCGTGGACTACCGGCCGTTGTTCCAAAATGGTGATTGAACGCGTTTAAAACTTAATTCTCTATTCACTACACACTACCACATTAATTTACTGTATAATATAATAAGCTATCGATATTACACTTTAAACAGTATTAATGAGCAAAAAGCAAAGGAATTAATCACGAGATTATAACTATCAAGGTGACGCTCGAACAGGAAGTCCTCTAGTTTGTCTCTGAATTTAAAAAAAGTACGGATGCGTGACATGCGTGAAAAAAGTTCCATTTACCGCCATTTGACGTACAGTTTATCTTTTAATTCGTTTTAAGTATAAAACTAATTTGGTTTGTTGTTTATACGAGTAAAATGTGCAATATAATCATATTTTACGTATAAAAGACTGCATAACAGCAAGTGGTAAGGTACTTTTAGGCGTTCTACCTTTTCGCCGACGCTTTTAGAGTGACTCGGCAATTTATTTTTATACGAAAGTTTTATTTAGTTTTATTTCTTTTTGTAAGTAGATTTTTACTATGGTACAGTCAGCCAAGAAAGTGGTTTACCACTTTTCGACTCTATTACTTGACAAATAGAGTCGAAAAGTGGTAAACCACTTTCTTAGCTGACTGTACTTATATAATATTCGATTTCATAGGCGTGACGAAGCGACGTATGTGAAATACGCCATTGTAAAATGCCCTTGTAATGTCATGTGCAAACATACAGTTGGTAAACTTGGTAACCGTTAAGTTAGGTTAGTTATATTAGTATTAATTATTGTGTTGCGATGATAAAATAAAAATAAATCGGCAATGATTTCTTACACAAACTCTAATTGCTTGATTAAGGTCAATATGAGTAAGTGCGACATACTTTTGTCAAAGTTAAACTTTGAACAGTTTGAACACATAAATCATTATCATAAAGTTAGATTTCGAACTGTGCCCCAAGGTACATTATAAGGTTCAACATGAGCTGAAAACAATGTGTTTTCTAAAATACGAAGGTCAGTTACACTTGTCCCGAAGCTACACTTACCCATACTGACCTTAGATGGTTTTTCGAATTGGTGGCACAAATTGTATTTGTAATGTAACAATTTAGGGCTTACAGAGATTATTTATTTAAGAGGAATTCCTAGTTGTGATTTTTCCATACAAACGCTCTCAACTGTTTCCTCCCTGGATTTTTAACCTAGAGCAATGATTTTTTCAAATAAGATCAATATCATCAATATCTGTGCCGCTATGTTTTGCTTTTTTGGATTATTTTATTTTGAAGAAAATTACAGCGCCTCGAAAATCGCAAAAACGGCTCAATTGAATTGGCTTTAAAAAAAGGCACAGTATACAAATATGACAACAAATATCCAAAAAATCAAAACATAGCGGCATAGATTATTTCTTCCTCTTGCAATTTCCAAAATTTCATAATGATTGGTTGCGTTTTGGAGGAGGAAACAGTCGAGAGCGAAACCTCGATTTTTGAGTTTTTTGCGTGTGAATTTCGGTCCGAGCTGCAGTTGTCCTTATCGCACGAATTGGAGGCGGAGACAGTTTCTAAATATACGTACACAGAAGGAATAGTGATGGGCATAACATCCTTATTAGGGATTGCAGAACCGGTACTGTTTTAAAGAACCGGGATTTCCCGGTACTTTCGGAACTGGTCTAATTATTTCATTATTTTAAATAAAACGACAGCATTTTGCGATTTGACCACCTTTCGTATTATAATTTAATAATCACATTTTCTTTTACTACGTATAATCACAATAAACAAGGCATTTTTTTTAGAAATATAGTATTTCACATTGCTCACACTTGTGCGTCACAAGTAAAAGATAACTACATTGATGTTTGCCACTAGATAGCAAATTAAATGAAATTACATTGACGAGGGGATTTATATACATATAAGTATCGCAGTCGTATTGTATAATCCGCCGTATTACATTACGGCTAGCCGATATCAAAATAAGGGCCATTTTGAAATGCGGCGGTTCAACGATTAAGGTATGTTGGGTAAATACCGGATGCGTGTGAAGAACGTAGGACATTCATTTCTCCCTAATTTGGCTTTATTTTTTAATGTTGGCAACATTGTGTAAGACGCCATTTTATTGCACCTCGACTGCCAGGGAGTCGGGCTTGTGCTATGCGCAATCACAGAGAGCGAGGTAAATTTCACGAATTCTTTCTTCTATCCGATCTTCGACCTGTAATTTATTTTGCGTATCGTGATGTAACTGCGTTTGTTTTTGTAATTGTGTTAACAGACCTAGCACTGCTGTAGACCGCTATCCGATCTTGACCCTTCCAGGTAAAGATCGGAAAGAAACAATCCGATCTTTACCTATTTCAAAAACAGCAGTGATTGTCAAACTTTTAATTTTCTTCAATATACCTACCGACCTACTTAATTATCACATTTATTGTTTTCTTGATCACACTTTCGTACCATTATTTTTATCCAGTACCACTACCAGCGCGACGGTCAATCAAAAGGAAGAGATTTTGGCAGTCTATTTTGTATGTTTGTATATTGTATGTGTATGTACACCTACTTACTGACAATGTAATTTTTTTAATTTCCGCAACCCAAAGGTTGCCTGGAAGAGATCGCTTTTTAGCGATAAGACCGCATGTTGTTTACCTGTGCTTATGTTTCTGTTTTCTTTTGTATTGTTTTCTTTTATTGAGGTGTGCAATAAAGAGTATTTATATTGTATAGGGATGATGATACATGTTGAATTGTATAACAAAATCGAGTAAAATAGATAGCAAATGAGCAATTTTTCACAATAAAGTACTTACACATACGGACGCATATGTAGATGTGCACGCATACATACATAGCTAGTTTAGGATACAAAATAGAGATAGGGCTTCGAAATTAGTTTCCTTAAAATGCTTCAAGAGGGCTCTCTTTTCCTATATATTTACTTTACTCTTTACATACGATCCTTACATTTTATAAAAAAAAACATTGTATATCAACTATATATATACATAATTGCAAAATTATACCAACAAAATCGCAATTTTACTTATTTTCCATACTTCAAGATGGGCTCTCAGTGAGCTCAACGAGGGGTGGGAGGGCGTTAGGGTCGGCAACGCGCATGTAACTCCTCTGGAGTTGCAGGCGTACATAGGCTACGGATACTGCTTACCATCAGGCGGGCCGTATGCTTGTTTGCCACCGACGTAGTACAAAAAAAACCTTGACCTTTTTAAAGAACTACTTAGTCTTTTTGATTTCTTAGTTTGATTCTTATTTTTTTGGCGACCTTCATTAAAAATGACTGGGCACGATTATTTTTTATTTCGATTTTTGTCCCTCCTACTTAACTTTCAATAAACAATACATTTACACTTTCACTAAACCTGTACAGTTCACGAGATCTTAAATTGTCAAAACTTCGAGACCTATCTATTATTTTAGTGGTTTTTCTTACTTTATTACTTCGGGTAAACCTTACAATAAGAGGTTTCTTAGCACATTGTTTACTTATCAAATTGCCTTATGACATAGGTATCAAAGTTTGAGAGCCATAAATTTACCAATTTTTGTATCAGGGTTAAGATCGGATACAAAATTACGAAAAAAAAAACTTTCGTTGACAACTTTTAAGTTTGTAATTATTGGTGGCTGTAATGTAATTTATATACATTGGAGAAGGGTAGACACCGGACCTATTTCTTTGTGATACCTTATTCTCTTTCCATTCAAGCAACTTTTTTTCACCATCCGATGTTCTCCCTTGATGGCAAAACACTCGTTACTCTTTACACAGGTACAAAACTGAAACCGTTCTATATTGAAGATAACCAAAATTCAGGCCGAATCTACGGTTATTATTTAACAATTCGCTCCGTACTTCAAGAATCTGTCACGTGCTGAGATCTCGAAAAAACATTTTCTCACGAGTTCTCTCAATTGGTCCCAAAATTGTTCGGCATTACCCCAACATACTTTACCCAGATTGTCATTGCGATACGTTCTTCAATAAGGCGGCCCAAGTTTAGCCCCCTTACTCAAAAATATGTCCCATAGCATCTTATTCCAGTGTAATAAGAGCGTAGTACCATATTTATAAGACGATTCTTTCGATACATATTTTTGCACTTGACTGTATGACGACGACCGAAGCAGGGACATCATTCTTTTTTGCAGTTTTTACCTATCTCTTCTTCCTCCTGCCCTTATCCCACGTTATGTGGGGTCGGCACAACATGTTCTTCTCTTCCATTCTCCTCTATCTTTCGTCACCTCAGCACTCACTCCTTTCTTTCTCATATCCTCTTTCACACAATCCATCCATCGTTTTTTAGGTCTACCATCCGCTCTCCGTCCATCAACATTCATTCCTAACATTCTTTTTCCTATATGGCATTCATCCCTCCTCATTAAATGCCCATACCACGCTAACCTACCACTCCTTATCTTCTCTGCTACCGGTGCTACTTTCAAACTTCCCCTTATATACTCATTCTTAATTCGATCCTTTCTCGTCACTCCACACATCCATCTCAACATTCTCATTTCCGCTGCGTGCACTCTTCTTTCATCCGTCACTTTCGTCGCCCAGCATTCTGATCCATACATTACAACAGGTCTCACGATCGTCCTGTAGATTTTCCCCTTAAGTTTAAGGGGCATTCGTGGAACGCAAGTTGTTCCAGAGACCTGTCGCCATTTCATCCATCCCGCATTTATTCTATTTTTCACGTCACGGTCGATGTTGCCGTCACTTTGGATCAATGACCCAAGGTACCGGAAATCGGAGCAGACTGGTAGGGATACACCGTCTAAGGCAATATGGGAAAAACTGGATAGACCACCGAAATCGCAGAACATATGCTCCGTTTTGGTTCTGCTTATTTTCAGTCCCACACTTTCCAGCTTTTCTTGCCATTTTCCCAGTCTGCTCTGGACCTCAAGTGCATTTTCTCCGACAAGAACAATGTCGTCAGCAAACAGCATACACCAGGGTGCTTCCTCCTGTATGTTCGATGTCAGAGCATCCATAACCAGGAGGAACAAATACGGACTTAAAGCTGACCCCTGGTGTAAACCTACCGCCACATTGAACTTGTCAGTTACTCCAGCTTCAGATCTGACGTGAGTACTGGCTCTATCATACATGGACTGAATAAGCCGCACATACTTCTCTGGCATTCCTTTTTCTCTCATAGCCCACCACAGAACCTTACGGGGGACTCTATCGTATGCCTTTTCCAGGTCCACGAACACCATGTGCAAGTTCTTTTGCGCAAGTCTATATTTTTCGCACAATTGGCGAAGTGCAAATATGGCGTCCGTAGTTCCCCGGCCCGGCATAAACCCAAATTGGTTCTGTGTTACCTCACTTTCTTCTCTCATTCGTCTCGCTACTACTTTTTCCCATATCTTCATACTATGTGACATGAGCTTTATTCCCCGATAATTGTTGCAATCCTGTACATCACCCTTATTCTTAAAGATGGGCACCAGCGAACTGTTGCACCATTCATCAGGGATCGCCTCTTCTTGCAACAACTTATTAAAGAATAAAGTCAGCCACTTCCATCCATCCGCTTTCAGAAACTTCCATACTTCCACAGGTATACCATCTGGCCCAACCGCTTTCCCATTCTTCATACCTTGCACTGCCAACCTTACTTCTTCTACAGAGATCTCTTTCACCATACCTATGTTACATCTATCATTTTCTAGCACTCCACTCCAATCATTCTCTTCGTTCATAAGTTTATTGAAGTAGTTCTTCCAGCGTTCTTTTATTCTTTTGTCATCCGTCAAAATCTTTCCTGCTTCGTCTCTCATACATTTCATATGATTTACCTATACCTGCAGTTTTTACCTATATGGTAATTAATAGATACAGTATAATATAAAAATGAAAAACAATATTATGTGATAACAACCAAAACAACTTGCGTCGGGCAGCGCAGGATAAATTCCGTCCGGCTCGCGGGCGATGTCGACGGAACGAACGGCGCGCAATGAGCGAGCACTCGAGTCTCGCGTCTGTGTGCGCGCACTCACACTTAGATAGCTCCCGCTCCCGCCCACCGCAGCGCGACAGAAACATAGCTTCAAAAATTCGAGATTTGAAAAGTTGCTCAGCTAGGAATTGCTCTTAGTTGCGATGCGACATTCTTTTCTTAAATGACTTCAGTTTATCAAGAGATGGCTTTATTTCATGTGAATTTCACTACCATGGATTTTAATGCTAGTCAATTCCTTCAACAAATTGGCCAATTAGACAATTGACATATGGGACAGAACGTGGTTATGATACTTTTTATGATATTTAGAAAATCGAATATGTTTTGTAACCGTTGAGGCAGTGTCTTCTCATTGATATACCGGGTGTTTCCTGTAACAGGAGCAATAGATTAAACTGTAGGCTGTACTCCTCAAACTCACCAAGTCACCAACATTTGTTCAACAACTTTGAAAAATAACTTATGTTTTGATTTTTATTACACTTTGAAGTTAATTCTAGCACGCAATGTATAGCGAATTTTGTTGTGTTGCGTGACAAGCAACGTCAAACACACTGATGTCAGCGTACATTGAAAATAATATTAAATTTGTAGGAAAAAGTTAAAATCGAAAGATTACATAATTTTTAAAAGTTGTTAATCAAAAGTTATATCGTTTTAGGAGTACAAGATATGGTTTAATTATATGCTCATGTTACAGGAAACACCCGGTATAACATTGCATTTAAGGTCAATCAAGGTTTTCATTGCTAATTTATTCAAATGCAATGCTTTACTGCTATTTCACTGGCTACTTCAGTGACCCAAAAAGGACCTTGACCTCTGACAAACACCACTCAGCCCTATTCTGCGGCACTTCCCTAGTTTATAGGTCGGAGACGTGAGGTTTATATGTAAGTATTGTATATGTGTCTAATTCATATATGCATTAGCTTTTATATCATTACAAATCGTTCAAAAAACGTCTCCTGTTCGTAAAAGTTACTATAAATACTATAATGTGTCATAGAGTCCATCTAGGCTAACTTTTGCACCGACTAGAATAGAAGAAAGTGAGGCTTTGTCATTATAATCGTATTTTTTTCATAGAAATT
This sequence comes from Cydia pomonella, assembly GCF_033807575.1. Lineage (NCBI taxonomy): Eukaryota > Metazoa > Arthropoda > Insecta > Lepidoptera > Tortricidae > Cydia > Cydia pomonella. The sequence goes on along the minus strand of NC_084706.1, from coordinate 22,794,507 downwards.
TGACATTAATGATGATAATTTACATTTTGTCATTACTATGCCATGCAGAGTTAACTTAGTTTAAAGGTCCCTTTTTAGTTTTTCGAAATACATGTTCTTAAACGCAGATAATCTATATAAAATTGCCTACAAGAAAGATTCCGTACACTTTTCCGCTAGGATCAATATTTAAAAATATATTAAAGTGGGAAAGATTTTTTATTGATCCTAGAAAAAAATAAACGGAGACAAATTCCCTGGGTTGGTAGGTCAGATGGCAGTCGCTTTCGTAAAAACTTGTGCCTACGCCAAATCTTGGGATTAGTTGTCAAGCGGGCGCCAGACCCCATGAGCCGTGGCAAAATGCCGCGCCGGGACAACGCGAGGAAGAAGATGGGCCTCCGTTTACGAGTTACTTACGAAAAACTAAAAAAGAAGATTTCAAATTAGGTTTATTTATTTTTTCACTATAATTAAAGGAAAACACAAATTATATAATTATGAAATTCATTAAACGCTACATTGGTGTCATTTTTGCAAATAACTTGTGAAAACGTTAACGCGGACATAGATTCTATAAACTTTTTAAAATAAACCGACCGTATTCTCTGATTTTTTCATGCCAAACTTGAGGTTTTCTCTTAACCATTTTTTTAACTGTTAAATGGCATGTTAATGTTTGACAATTAGTTTCGTGGTCAGGCAAAGCTAAAAAATGAGTTTGAGGCAAACAATCAAATATATTGCTTGCATTTAAATCTATGCACGACTTTTTTTCCTGTCGGAGAAGTTATATTTTAGGTTATAATCAAGCAGAATGGATACTTATTCCTTTTTTATGTTTTTTTTTTTCAAATAGTCCATATTCCAATCTCCGCTAATCGAAGCATCACTGAAGTGAGCAAAGAAGGCAACAAAGTAACAATACAATGGATAAAGGGGCACAGCGGATCAAGAGGAAATGATGCAGCGCAACGTACAACACAAAGTACGAAAAATTTAAAGTACTAATTAATTACAGGACTTAAAACACATTAAATAAACACCTAAATAATATGGATGAAACGGACAGCCCCATGTGCAGAGCGTGCATGGAAGAAGAGGAGACAGCGAAACATATTCTCCTAGACTGTAAACAGGTAGAAACTTTAGTTAATACAAGGACAAATACCTAGGGACTCCGTGCACACTAAAGGAGGTAGTTAGACACCTGACGACACCGACGGTAGTGCTACCTCGTTTTCATGCAAAATAGACACAATGGTTGTCGGTTGTCGATTCACTGAAAATAGCTTCCCATGGGTACACACCTGTAGATTCAATGACAAAATATGCATATCAAATCAATAATGTCAATATAAGTATCATGTGTAGGTACTTACATGCACCATAACCACGTACGATTTAAGAGGCCGTTGTCGACATTTTTCGATTTTGCTCAATTATCGATCCTATTTTACTAAACTTACTGTTTATTCGTTTGTGAGGACAATTTTCGTGGAAAATACCTATTAATAAAGCTAAATTTTCTTTAGGGTTCCGTACCTCAAAAGGAAAAGATATAACCTTTATAGGATCACTCGTGCGTCCGTCTGTACGTCTGTCACAGCCTTGAACTTTGAAGAACGCACCCGGCTTGAAGATCTGGACGCCAAGCGTCAGCTCTGAAAAACTCGGCCCAAGCCCTCCTGCAACTATACATACAACTCATCTGGACAGCTCTACTGTGCTCCGTGCAGCCGAACTTTCAAAACCAAATTTGGATTTGCAAGTCACGCTCGCGCCCATGCGCGTGATAGATAATAAATAGTATTCAAAAACTATATTAATAAAAAAAATCTTGTCAGGATGTCGCCGTCAACGGATACGTCTGGGAGGACATCATCATCATTTATTCCAAAACTACTGGACCAATATGAAATTTAGTACACATATGCAAGTCTGTGGCCCAGAAACTGACATGTAAAGTACCTAAATAAATGAATTTTCAAAATAGAGGCTACTTTTGGGGGTAAATGAAGAAATTAAAAAAAAAAAACAAAGTTTTGTAAACTACATCGTGTGATAGTGAGAGTGAATAATTTTATTGACGTGAGCATTTTAAATATGTACCTATATTTTTTATAATTGTAATAAAAATAGTTTAGAAGTTATTGAAGAAAACAGGCAAACAAAACAATGACCATTCCCCCTTATCTTCGTCACTACTCGATATAAAATTTTACCTATGGATTACAGGAAAATTTATTAGAAATCTACAGTCAATCTTGAGTCATACTTTTAAAAAAAAACGCGGTTAGGCTGTTTTAGAGACGCAGCCACAATGGGCTACGTGAAATGTGGTGTGAACAGTTATTGCGAAGGCCTAAGCTCGAGCTACGCATAAGGAAGAAGGCCTGAACGTCCCGCGCCGGCTTGTTGAAATGCCCTGAAGGCCGAGCTGCGGGAGGTCAGTACGCAAACACAGAACAATAGTACAGTCAGCATCAATAGTAGCGGATCAAACAACGCGCCAAAAGTATCTGATATTCCAGATAACTTTTCCAAATTCAATAGTATATATTTTAAATATGGAACCATCACTTACTGCTAAGCTGTTACAGAATGATAGATACTTTTGAAGCGTTGTTTGATCCACTACATTTGCTGCTGACTGTACAAGTATCTGAATGCGAAGGTCGAAGTTGTTTGTTTTCTATGTACACCCTGTTCAAAAGTTAGAGAACGCCCCCCCCCCCCCCCCCCCTTTTTCGACTTATAAGCGATTATTTTCAAAAGTAGGTAGGTATGCATTTAATCAATAAACTTTTAAACATTGTTTTTGTTGTGAAATTGTTTGTGTTGAGTGTATTGATTGATGTGCCACACTTGGATGGAGTGCATACCTAAACATATTATACTTACTTGCATAGTTTTACATGCAATTAATGTTCCTACCCTCCCACAGCAAACACAAATACGCAAATAAATATACCAACTCCCATCAAAAGTACAAAACTCGACACGTGTTTCGCCTCTCTACGAGGCATCCTCAGATGTTGATGGTCCGAAGCCCGACGACTGAATTATGGCTCCTCTTCACGATGGCCCAGCGCTGGCCCAGCGAGATGGCCATGCGATGGCTGACACGCCACTACACGATGGCGACATTCAGTTGCGATCTATTCGTTTTCCAAGATGGACGTGGGAGCATTAGCCGCTGCAGCAATTTATTTATACGCCACGTACCAACCTTTTCTTAATCTGCACAATAATAAAGTAATTAAAAAGAAATGGCGTAGAAGATTATGGTGGATGTTATCTGTCCATCGCAATAAATAAATAAATAAACTACAGGACAGTATTACACAAATTGACTAAGTCCCACGGAAAACTCAATAAGGCTTGTGTTGTGGGTACTTAGACAACGATATACATATTATATACATATGTATAAATACTTAAATACATAGAAGACATCCATGACTCCGGAATGAATATCCATGCTCATCACACGAATAAATATCCTAACCAGGATTTGAACCCGGGACCATCGGCTTCATAGGTAGGGTCACTACCCACTAGGCCACACAGGTTGTCACCTAAGTCAATTTAAATTTGTGCAATAAACTCTTCAAAACTTTGAAACCCTACTAAAAATCATTACTTGTCACTTCCTTAATGTGCCGCTGTGTAGGTATACATTAGTTATTTATATTTAGATATGTAGGTATAATTTATGTATGTATATTTAGATATGTAGGTATCTAATATTAATTTCTTTTATTATTGGTATATTTATTTATTTAAATTGTGAATGTACTGTATATACAGATGTCTGCGTAATGTATAAGTAATTTTCCTAATCCTCTAATTAATTCGTGCACTATTTGTTATAAAAACTTTTTTTTTTAAATATCCTGCTACCTTATTTCTATAGTTTTGGTCTTTATGTTTGGGGTTCCATGTTACGCTTTCTCCCCGATATAACTCTAAAAACTTTATTCTTTCGTGATGCGGCCACATACTCGTCATTTTTAATCAAAATAATACACAGCACGAACGTCCTCCTCGACCGCGTTCGAGCACGCACTGAGGGATGGGCCACGTGTAGATGCGGACAGCCATCGCTGGTCCACTGCCTTTGATGTGCGGACACCGCGGCCATCCCATCGCCATCCCGCGCGCCATAAGCCATCCGACACCACTACCCTCTCTACACGCTGGCCCAGCTTAGTGGGCCACTATGATGGTCCATCGTGTAGAGGAGCCATTAGGTGAATATATCCGTCTCGCCAACGGAAGCGGCTCCTAACACTAGCCCGATAAGGACAACGCTAGGCTAGGAAAAAAAACCTGCGTAAAAATCGCAAAAAACGATGTTTCGTACTCGACTGTTTCCTCCTCCAAAATTTTACCAAATGTAACGAAATTTTTAGATATAAATGAAACTATCTATGTCGGACTGTATTGCTTTTGATCCTAAAAAAAATATTACTCCGGTTGCCTCTTAACGGTGTTAGTTGTGTCTGTTTTGCATTTAAACGATCTGGTAAAAAGAATACACATACTTACATCTTTGCACACACCGCGGCATGCTGTATCAACTAATAAGCTACGCAACCACGTAAATCGTTCACCGTAAAGTTAAGCATTAAATAAAACCTTCAACGTAATGTAAACGAGAAAATCGTAAGTAATATTAAACTTATTTTTTCCGGAATCGGATATACCGTCAAACGTGGCTACTGGACCTTTACCGGTCAACTTGACCATGCATTCTTTTTACCAATAAAGTATTAGATTTTGTAGAATTTAAAGCAATTTAAAACAAAAAATATTACTATACTGATTCGCGAAAAGATAACGTGCTAGTCAATTGCGTGCTAACCCGTTGTACTTACTTGCGTATTTCAAGCAATTCGACTTATTCTACCAAGAATAGCAGGATTTTAATTAAAATTAAATTACCACTGGCAACATATTGTGTTTTTACTAGAGTTGCAACGAATATTCAGCCACTATTCGGTATCCGGCTTATTCGGCCACAATTTCACTATTCGGCCGAATACCGAATAGTGGCATAGTACTCGGCAGGATACCGAATAGTACGTTAACACGTAGATAACGGTGAACGAGGGGTAATAAAAGTAACTAACTACAAGTAATCAATTATTAAGATCAGTATAATTCATAGATAATACAAAAATATGAGATATATAATTCAAAATGAAAAAAATATACACACGACGAAAACTAACGCACCACAATGTCTGCAAATCAATACGCACTGCATGCAGAATGAGTAAAATTTCTATCAACGACGCCTAGAGCGAGAATCAAGTTGCAACTTGCACAGCGTACGCACGCGCGTTTTCGAATAATTACTTCATTTTATCAGGGCTGCCAGATCGTATAATTTGATACGAATTTCGTATAATCGGACTGATTATCGTATCGTAGTCATTCGGTATAATTGGATACGAAAAAACGCGAATGGTTATTTCAGCACGGGTAAAGACGTATTGCCAACTTGATAATACATACGATACGGTGACGGTTTGAGTGGTTTTTCTCTTTAGACTCACCATTTGATCGGTTTGATGGTCGATATGAGGTGTATTACTTTTTTGTGCTGTTTCAGCGCTACTTATTAAGGGATTTTAGATACTATTTACTAAATACAAGTCGGTTTTTGAAGTAAGGAATAAAAAAATCGGGTATAATCGTTTTCGTATAATGCAAACGAATTTCGTATAATTTCTGACGTTGGACTGTATAATCAAGATTTATGTACTGGCATCCCTGCATTTTAGGTAAAACTAATCGGCCGATGGGTCCGCCGGATATTCGGTATTTGGCCAAGCCACTATTCGTTGCACCTCTAGTTTTAATGTAGTAACACTGGCTCAGTGCCGGATTAAGACATTTTTATGCCCTAAGCATTTCTAGACCATGGTGCCCCCTCATCAAGATTACATTGAATTTTCTTGGTAAATTGAGTGACGTTTATTGCCGCATTACTGCTGAGAATAGAATTTTAAATCCAACACATCATTTTATCACGGAAATTTACAGTACTGCAGCAGTAATGTTCCAACAATGTGTAAGATCAAGTGTTCGCAAATTGAAGATCGTGCTTCATAAGGCCGGAGGCGAGCCAACCAATGTCCAAGTGTGAGAAGACATAAAAGGCATAGGCAGTACTGCGCACAGGGTTTTGCAACCTCTAGAGCTTTCCTGCGAAGCTCATTTATGTGAGGGCAAAGGCAGAGCTTCAGTAGGAGCTTAGCCATTGGCCATTGGTTCTTGTTCTGACAAGAACCAATGGCCGCAAGTGTCTTAAATAGCAAATCATTGTTTACGAAAACGGGACTTAATAGGGTAAGTTTTAAAATTACCTCTGACCCGACGTTTCAAAAACGGCGTTGTCGCCATGGTCTCGGAGAAGAGTGGGTTAAGTCGACGTTGGAGGTAATTTTAGAACTTAATCAAACGCGATTATATCCCGTTTTCTTAAATAATAATGTGTCATAATTAGGCCAATAAAATTAGTTTTTTTCGAATTTGGTCCTAAAAATGCGTGTAATCCGAGTTTGCTCCATTCCAGGAGGTGTGCATAAATGTTTCCTCTTTTTCAGTTTTTTTTTGCTTGAAAATCGAAAACGGTATGTCCGGCGGAAAATTTGTTCCAATTATGATTAAATGATTAAAGGACGTCAAGTTCGAAATAAATATTTCAATTCAATTCAATTCAATTAAAACTGATATCTGAGGATCCGAAATGTAATTTAACTATGTTCTTGCAATAAAACATATTGATTTATTGAAGGTACCCTAATATGTATTCCTAGTCTAAATTGTATAAAAAGGTCGACATTTTTTATTTTTGGTAAAATCATGTTAAAAATCCGAAAACGCCTTCTTACCAGTGTCTGATCCACGAACTGTCCTGTCCTTCAAAATCAAGTGGTTTCGAAAGGAAAAAATTATCTCCTAAGAATCACCTGGGATGGAGCAAACTTGGATTACACGCATTTAGAATGAAATGAAAGTATTAAAACATTTTCCAGCTTGCTGGGACTTAATTTCTCAAAACGCTATTTTTGGATCTAATTTGATTGGCCTAAATCGTGAAAGTTTAAATCAGTGTTTTTAAAGGCAAAGTCTAAGGCTGAGCTTTTCATAAGGCTGAACGCGCGGAGCGTTCGATCGGCGCTTATGGATGGGGCATGGATGAGGCCAAAGGTCGAGCTGGAAGAAAGCATTTGAATTTGACCACTGGCGAGGTATGAATGGCTGAACGTCCGGAATGTCCGATCGCGGTGGGTTATCATACAATAAAACTGATGGCGAGGTGTGAGCAAGGCAGAAGGCCCAGCTTCGAGAGAGGACAGCTTAGATTTGGATCCATGTTAAGTGAAAGTAAGGCAGTTTGCACAAAGTAGAAGGCCTAGCGTCACATGACCTAACGCCGAACTGCAAAAGAGTGGCTTGAAATCGAACCTATGTAATCACGGTTCTCCTACTGCTCGGCCTTTGGCTTAACTGGAAACCGAAACTTGATAAGTTGCTTTTGGTTTTGTGCCTTCGCGGGGCCCTTTATAACAGTGTGACAATTAGGTCGCAGGATCGTGGTTCTGCAGCAACTCGGCCAGGCCGAACACATCTGACGTGTAAGAGAGCAAAATTCGCTACAAAATCGGTAATCTACGTCGAGAAAATCGGTTGGCCACAAGCCCGACGGTAAGATATTTTGGCTATGAGCTTTGAGGGCATCCGCGAAGGGTTGGAGATGTGCTGACGTGTCCTCACTCTATTACGACCCTTCGTTATTAGATGGGTACTTGCACTCGTCAAAGTCGACAAAAAGTTTCGTGTACATAAGTACTACGACTGCGATGCAGCCTGCGCGTTTTTTTCCTACGATTTTGGTGCCCCCCTAGACGTGGTGCCCTAAGCAAGTGCTTATTTTGCTTAATGGTTAATCCGGCACTGCACTGGCTAGTTCACTCAATATAGCGTATTGGAGTGTAATTGACGGAACTCGTGTTTTGCCGATGTCCGTATGGTTGTGTTTATAGAACTTAACCCAAAGATCTCAGGTGAGTACAGTTTTGAAATGTTGTGTAAGAGATTGGTTTTACGCACACTTTACTGACTACTGGACCTACTGGTAGATCTCATTGCATGGTACAGTCGCCATCAGATATATCGGAGCGGCCAAGGTGTTCACAAATATCTGAACACGCACTTTAACGCCTTAACAATAGAGGCGTGTTCAGATATTTGTGAGCACCCCGGGCGCTCCGATATATCTGATGGCGGCTGTACATAACTACTCGTATTGATTCATTTAATACGTACTAAACTTTCTAGGAACACTCGGCAAATAATGTGACACATTTTAATCGCACAAATGTACATAGAGGAATTTGTTTAAAAGCGTCATGTCAGAATTATTCGAGCTCAAATAAGATGGAAGCAGTTGAAACATGTGTGAACGCTAGTGTCAGCAGAGACTACGGACTCACGGCTAAAGTGTTCAGAGCATCGTGCACCGAGTACGGGGAAGGCGCGCAGTTTGATACGAGCGATTATGCGTTCGGAGCGGTTGTACTTGTCCTGTTGGCGCTCAATATAGTCGGCAGCCTGTACGAGTTCTACGGTGGCATCGGACAAGACACTCTTGGTATGTTTTTTTCTAATTAGGAATAATAATAAAACTACATATTCCCTAACATTCGTATTCGCATTCGGACATTCGGATTCGCATTCGCATTCGCGAATGTGAACAATGCGACATTCGTGACATCCCTGGTCACAACACGCACCACGCTATGCCCAGTTGGGCATGTGCTTCGGCAGAGGGGAAATAAAATAATGCGAATGCCAACTCTCATCCCGGTGTTGCTAATGAATAAAATGTAACGAAAATTGTTATGGCGCTGTCGCGTATACGTTATTTAGTAAAGCGCTACAAGCCTCATTTTAGCTATTCATTGTTTGCCTTTATCGTCATTTGGATTTATGTATCTGTAAGAAAGGGATAAAGCATACATTAACTATTTGAACTACCAAAAGTTCCATACCACTTCCACATAAATATAAAGGCGCAGAGCGAGGCGCGCGTTTATTCGAACCGAAAGCCAAGTTGCATGACAAAGGAGCTCGGAGACGAACAAAAGGTTATTTTTTTATTGACGGACGCCAAACCGGAAGATCAGCTTCGAGGCCCTGAGAGGACCAAGGATGCACTCCACGTGGAAAGGTCGAAATGAGCAACCCAAGGCCGAAGGCCGAGTTGCTGCGGAGCCATAATCTTAGGACCAATAGGCTTGTGTCAACTAACAATGAAACCAATGGATGAATGTTTCTAGGCGTAAATTGTAATATTTAATCAAGGAAAACCGAAATAATTCCTCATAAAAAAATAAGATTATTGTTATTTTTACAAATTAAAATCAAAAAAATACCCCCCTGGCCCCTCCGCCGTGAACGCCAATTAGAACGTATTACGTCACATGGTGATATGCGCCATTGTTGTTGTTGACGTTTGGTTATGATTTTCATACAACAGCACAAGTCACTTCGTTTTTTTTCTATTATTATCATTTTTCGACAAGTTGAGAGTGTTATTTCCACCCATATCGGATAATACTAGCATAAACTGCCATGGAACCTGGATTTATCAAAGCGAACAGCAATAATTTACCCAAAATTGACGCTGTTATGCTAGGCCGATTTTTCGCGTCGAACACTGACTTTTGTTCATCGGAATTTCGTAATGTTAAAACTTCTATGTAAGTATAAACAATACTAAAATACTGCTTATTATCATTTTCACGTATATTTCACTTTAGCACGCAGTCAATTATTATTTGAAGGAATGTATACCAATTGCAAATTAATTGATTTTGAGGTTAGAATTACAATGTAAATATAGAGAGATGATATTGTAAAGAAAGACACTACTTTGTCTTAGTGTCTTAAGCCCTATCGCAAGTTTGTGGAATAGTGGGTTTTTAATTGCCTATTTCGAAAGTAAGAATTAGAAAATAATTGTTTGTTTGCTCCCAGGGCAACAAAAAAAGCTTTGGTTTTTCTTAAGATTTACGAGTTGAATATGAAGTCACTACTTTTTTTAATAATACTTACATCGAAATGATCTTCACAAAAATAAATTCTCGATGTTGTTGATAAACAATGAGCATCTTTCCTCCTTGCCAGTTTTAACCACTTTCTTCGCATTTTTTCCTTGACCGGAACACGTATGAATAATTTAGTCCGAGTTTTTATACTTGTATTTATACACTGGGGCACTATACCGTTTTTAAAATACGAAGTTTCCATTTTTATTTAAACAAAACAAACTTTCGCCGTAAGTGAACACAATCGCTTGCAACTATGTGACGTCATTCACGACGCCATGACACTTTCTTGTGTTTTTACGTTAGTTTAAAAATATTTTTTTCAAACTTAAAATATGTGTTTTAAATATAATTTTTATCATGAAATATTATTTTTTTGGGGTAATACAGGTACTAAACTATCGAAATAAGCCATTTTTGAAATTTACGACACAGGCCTATTATTGTCCTATTATATAAAAAAAAATGATAAAATAATGAAAGACCTGAGGTTCGGCGCCCAACTAAGGCCAAATGCCTGAAGCATGCCAGCAAGTAGCGCTTTCGAAGGAAGAAAACGGCTACTCAGCCTTCAGATCAGAGCTTGGATCGTATTTGTTCAGTTCCAACTCCTTGCCTTCTGCTCGCGGACGCGTGCACCGATTGAAGGCTTGATGGGCCTTATTGAGAGCTCGGCCTTCGGCCACACACAAACTTGGCCATTGGTCCAATGCCATGCTCCGCTCTCCAATAGCTCGGTCTTTGGCCTCGCACGGAAGGGCTTATCGGGCGCTTTCGGCCTATTAAGTATGTATACTTGGTGATTGGTTCTTGTCCGAGCTCAGCTCTTCTGAAGCGTGGCCTTTTTCCGCCTCATGAGCGCCTCAAAAGAAAGCTCCAAACCTTAAACTCTATGTGGAACTCGGACTTGATCATTGGTGCAATCCCAACCTCTGCTTTCCTACAGCTCCGCCTTCGGTCTCACACGGAAGCGCGCCGCGATCGAATTCTTTGGGCTTTCGACCCTAAGCGAAGCTCGGTCCATTAGTTCGTGACTGAGCTCAGACTATCTGACCGACCTTTGACCTAATACGGCTAATATAGCCTATATCCGCTTTTTTTCAGTTGGGAAAGGGTTGTTGTGCTTCGCAATAAGACGCAATTGGAGGCGGCTCGTGGCGCCCGCCAGCCGCGACCCCGACCAGCAGCTGCTGCAGTGCCTGTCTGCCTACAGGTGCGAGTTAACAAACAGTCAGACAGTCTGAGAATTCATTCATCATCTGGTTTCCGGTTCTTTCCAATCCAAGTAAACAAGCTTTCTAATGGTATCCCACGGAATAAAAAAATAAATTCAGCTTACCCCCCAAATAAGAAATTGCGGTTTTAAATCTAATCACAGTATTAGAGGTAGTAGTCACGTTTCAAAATTTAGGTTTGCAAGACCGAAATTAACCTAGTGTTCCGTGAACAAAGTTTTGTACGGATTAGGTATTAATAAACGTAAAATAACTCTAGCCTGGTAGATCAGAAATGTCCTGGAAAAGGGCGTCATTCCTTTGTACATATGTTTTATACTACGTCGGTGGCAAACAAACATACGGCCCGCCTGATGGTAAGTAGCCTCCGTAGCCTATGTACGCCTGCAACTTCAGAGGAGTTACATGCGCGTTGCCGACCATAACACTCTGCACTCCGTTGAGCTCTGGCAACCTTACTCACCGGCAGGAACACAGCACTATGAGTAGGGCCTAGCATTATCTGGCTGCGGTTTTCTGTAAGGTGGAGGTTATCATTATAAAACATAAAGAATTGGGTACATTTTAATAAGGTATTGTAGTTAATCTTATAAACTTAACCCAAATCAAAATATTTTATAGAACCACCAACTTGGTTTAATTTTTACTACCGGTAACTAGTGGGATTTTTTTCCCAGTAGTTACCAGTGGTAAAAGGTGGGAAAAAATCCCAGTAGTTACCACTGGTAACAACTTGGTGGTAACTAGTGGGAATAACCCGAAGGGTCTACTTTTTACTAAAGGTTTTTACGGTTTCAAAGAATCTTGAAATTTTAATATTCGTATTGCGTGTTAAGTTACACTATTCTTAAAAATGATAAGCACAGAAGTAGAATAAGAATAGAGAATAGTACCTATTCTATTATACTATACTATTATACTGTGGAATAGGCCTCAATATTTTAGCCTTTTTTATTTTTAGTATGTGTAGCCTGGAGTATGCAAATATACAACTATGTTACCGTCCGAGCTCTTACTTATAATGACAGCTTTGTTACTGATAAATATATAAAAATAGATACTAGTACATTACGATACAAGTGCGAAAAATAGGAAATTCGAAACGAGTGGCGATAAATTAAAACACGACCGAAGGGAGTGTTTTAAATCGACACGAGTTGCGAATTACCTATTCGCACATGTATCGTACAACGTTTTACAGTACATATGGCCCTTTAAATGTTCGACACAGTAACGTAATATGCTACTTCTCGCACTAGTGCTATAAAGTAGCCCCATATGTACTGTAAAATATATTTTACTTTGGTTACAAGGTATCATTCGTGCGACATTAAAATGTGCTTTTTTTGATATGCAATTAAAAATGATATAATATACAAATATAAAAATCAAATACTAGGGACAAAAATACCTGCAGTAAAAAGTAGAATGACCCAAAAATAACTTGATTTATTCCCAAACTTGTTTAGGTTTTTATCTTTTTTTTTACTTCATGTTGCAGGATGTTTTTCAAGTTTTGGGTCGTATTCGTACACATAGCAATACCCTTCGTGCTCCTAGTCAGAAACATAGAATATATAGAGCAGGTATGATTTAGAAATTATTTCATTAGGTATTGATTATTTCATTATGCCTAGTCAATCAACACAATGCAAGGGAAAATAATGGCGCAGACGGTATCCAGTTTCGTTAAGGTGCTGTAGGTTCAGAAATAAAATAAATATTTTGAATAGAATTAAAAAGGGATTTTAAAAAATCGTAGCAATTTTTTTGGATCACAATACGGCCGCCATAAATTTAATTAGCAATCTTGAGGCTTTTTTCTAGGGACTTCAGCGATTCGAATCCTGAGTTTTTGGCTTTTGCTCGATATAAAATATAAACAATCACGAACATAGATCTAAAATACACTTTAAAAAAATCATACTAATATTTTGCACAGAGCAACGAGCAATATTATGATAGAGGGAACTCAGCGATTACTTTTTCTATTTTTAAAACACACAAAAAATTTAAACGGGCACGCACTTCCATCTCGCTCACGCTTACGCTCAGTGAGAGTGAGAGAAAAACACTGACTTAATGCACCTTTAAGATGAAATATAGGATTAAAGATGCCGTTAAATCGGTCCTAAAAGTAGTACAGTCACACTCAGCATCAATAGTAGCAAATGAAATAACGCGCCAAAATTATTTGCTACCCGGAATACTTTTCCATGAGCTAAGTCCATACTGTGCGCTTTTCCTCTTCAACGTTCCTCTTCATCTTACTATAATCAATTTTATCTACGCATTCAACTGTTGTGGTTGCATGCATCAAAACACATGCAAGTAACTGCCCAAATTAGTCGTCAAGTTTTGGACGAAGATGTACTTATGACGAGAGCATTATATTTGCCAGAATATGCGCTACTTACTAAGTTATTCGGCATAATAATAAAAATGAATATTTTTTTAAATAAATTGGAACGAAGACTTTTTGTTTTTTTGTTTACTCCATCGACAATGTTGTTATATTTAGTAGAAGTCCTTATATACATATTTCAGATTTTTAGGAAATCGCCCTTAAAATTAAGGGATGGAAGATTTGTCATAAGCAACTTACAAAAAGAAGAGAAAACCCTTACAAAAAGATTTTGATGTAAAATGTTGCCAAGACGAAACTCTCGATAAGGCTCGCACTATCAAAAAGTTATCAGATCTCATGTAGTGGCCAAGCTTCTACCTAACTTTAAAAATTCTACACCTTAGTCAAAACATGTGGCTCGGCCGTTTGCCTAATAAAATAGCTCAAAATAAGGTTATAAACAATAGCAAAGAATACATAAAAAAAACATATATTTTGCTATAGTTTTAGAAAGCTATTCACTACCAGGAGGGAACGGTGAAACTGATTCTTTCGTGCATTCTTGGCTCCGTTCGGCTCAGCATTGCTCCGAGCAAATATTAGGACTAGGCATAACTTGACGTCCCTTTGCGTGTACGACCAGATATAAGATAATAATTTGATTTTTTACAACCCTAAATAGCCGAAAGGGATAGTACAATACATAAGAAAGGCACAGCATGATTCGTCCCTGAATCGCTGTCAGTTTCTTTTCTGTACGGTAGTACTATTATGGCAACGCGGCGAGCGTGATGGACGGGCTCCTTTGCATCTGGACGGGCGTGGGGCGTATTTTGTGGATAGTTCTTGTGCTTGTTAGTTAGTTTGGGATTTAGTTTAATTTAGGTTAAGATTTTTGTAATAGTGAAGTAGATTTTAGATTATAAAATTATAATGTATCGTTGTTCGTTTTATCTTGTCAATGTTATGTGTCCGATGCTTGATTTTTATAAATAATCCATTTTTAATTTAGTCGTTATCTTTTTCATATTTAAGCATTTGTTCACTCTATCTTATTTTATGTCTTTCTTCTTCTTGTCTGTTACCTTTCGTCATTTTTCTCACTTGATGGTTTCATCGGAAGATCAGCGCTGGAAGCCATCAGCAACATGCTGAGATGAGGCCATTTTGTGGCACTTTATACTTTCTATGTTTTTGTTATATTATGTAATTTGTCTCGTTTATGTTTACGAATAAAATAATTCTATTCTATTATATATTCTGTGCCACTACTATTAATCTTTTTCAACAATCGGTGAAGTAGTGATTAACATTAAAATTCAATATATGTTTCAGTTATACAGTTATGCAGCAGCTCATCTCGTGTACAACGCAGGTCTAATAGTACAAGGGTTTTTAGTAATTTCCGCTTTCCTGCTAGCGTATAATGTTCTCGTAGCGGAGCGGAAGCAGCCTATATCTGGTTGGCGAAATCTGCTTTTTGCGATATTTGCAAGATGGTTAAGGTGAGATCGCACTTCTATGAATCTATCCTACTTTATGGAGTAACGTAACAGACAGGAACTTAAAGTTTAGGGCAATGGCTTGCGGATGACTGGGCCGTAATGCGCTTCCCTTTTCAAACACAAATTATTATTATTATAGTATTTTATGCAACAGTTGTATAAGAAGGGTCAAAAAAGGCGAGTGGCGTGAGTTACAATGTGAGCAGGAGCCGAAGGCGTAGGCGAACATTGTAAAGGAATACGCCACGAGAATTTTTTGACCTACTTATACAACGTTGCATACAATATTTTTCCTACGAGTCAACAAAAATAAATCTTAATTTAGGTAAACAAATTACAGCAAAAGTATATAGCATACCTTGTTACGCGCCCGGCCCGCCCCGGGCCGCGGCCGGCCGGTCGGCGACACCTCCTCGTAACTCATGAGGCCCTGGTACTTGCTACTTGCTAAATTAATTTTTTGGACAGTTTTTTCTCAATTTTGGCCACCGTAGCCTACGGAGACTAACAAGCAACGCTAAGCGGTCTTCGTAGTCTATGGATGTTGCTATATTACGGGTGTCACATGCGTGTTTCTGACTTATGAAGTAATTATTTTTACTATGCAACCAAATGAATATTTTGTAAGTTGGCATCAATGCACTTAGTTTAAAACTGTATTCGTTTTGGTTTTGTTAGGTTGGTAGCCATTAATCGCAGTATCATTATAGCTTATAAAAGCACAAGAGCTTTTATGAGGAATAGACAATATAGACTTTTCTTGAAATCTTTTATGTATGTTCTTATATTCGTGTTAATGAATGCATAAATGACAGATAACAGTAGAGGAGTAGGAAAAAGCATTGAAAAGCATTATATGTCTTTGTTATAAGCAGCATAGCGTTACTGTAACCCATAAATATAAATGATAACAATAACAGTCTTCGTTTCTAGGTTTACACCGCTTTACGCTCTCGTGGTATTCTTCACAGCTACTTGGATGCGGCATATGGGTGAAGGGCCGTTTTGGAAGGTAGGATTCTTGTCTCCTCTTAAATATTCCCATAAGAACTAGTGCCTACGCCAAATCTTGGGATTAGTTGTCAAGCGGACCCCAGGCTCCCATGAGCCGTGGCAAAATGCCGGGACAACGCGAGGAAGAAGAAGAAGAAGAAATATTCCCATAAGAAATTGCTAATTCCCAATGTTCTGATTTCATATAAGGTTGGCCTGCATTGAATGCTCTTCGTTAGGCACTTCTCTGTACCTACAGGTTAAACTCGAGCAGAACAGACCTTGAGGTTAGACCTAGCGGTGACTAGAATATTGACTGGGCACTGTAAGTTGAACAAACACATGTTTCAAATTCGAAAGAAACGAGATGCGAAATGCAGGTTCTGCTAGGAGTCCGAGAAGACTGCAATGCACATTCTCTGTTCCTGTGGACCACTAATATCTAAAAGAAGTACCAGCTTAGGGCGGGATGTATTGTAACCCTCTTCCTGAATTCCACGGGCATTAATAATGAACTTTAAAGAGCCGTCACAATAGATCACTGCTTGATCGACGTGGCACTCAAAGGCGCGCAACACCCCAATACCTAATAATAATAATACACCTGCCGAAGTTAAGCAAAAACAAAGTTTTCTATTTATTTATGACGACCGGTTTGGCCTAGTGGGTAGTGACCCTGCCTACGAAGCTGATGGTCCCGGGTTCAAATCCTGGTAAGGGCATTTATTCGTGTGATGAGCATGGATATTTGTTCCCGAGTCATGGGTGTTTTCTATGTATTTAAGTGTTTATAAATATTTATATATTATATATATCTTTGTCTAAGTACCCTCAATACAAGCCTTATTGAGCTTACTGTGGGACTTAGTCAATTTGTGTAATAATGTCCTGTAATATTTATTTATTTACGGTGGCATCGGCGTGCGGCGTATAAGACGTGTGCCTGCCAGCCTTTCTGGCGTCGGCCCATGGGGTGGCTGGCCTTGTTGCTAATATTGTACCAAAAAAAGGCGACAGAGTGTGCATACCCCACGTGGCAGACGCCTTAAGGGCATGGTTGTACATCAACCCGGGAGCGACTGTGCCAGGGAACCCTAAAATTTAGCGTGCATGGGATGACACTCTCTCAAAAGCTACAATAGACAACCTCATTATGAGCGCCGCGGGAGTGGACCGTACAAGGCTTCTGGCAGTGTCGCAACCAGAATCAGGGGCATGGTTGCACGCGTTGCCTTCGCCCCAATTGGGCACCTTACTCGACAGTGACTCATTGCGCGTGGCTGTTGCTCTCCGCCTGGGCTGCGATGTATGCTAACCACACTTATGCATCTGCGGTTCCATGGTGGGTGCTGACGGCCGCCACGCACTGAGTTGTCGTCGTTGCGCAGGTAGGCACCCACGTCACCATGCCCTCAACGATACTGTCCAGAGGGCCCTTAGGTCGGCTGGTGTCCCATCGATGGCCTGACTCTAGTACCATGGGAACGGGGGCGGTGTTTGGTGTGGGACGCTACGTGCGTCAGCACCTTCGCTGCCTCCCACATCAGCCGTACCTTGCGCACGGCCAGAGCGGCAGCCGAAACGGAAGCGGCTTTAAAGAGGCAAAAATATGCCCCTATTTGCCCAGGGTACATATTCGTTCCTTTCGCGGTAGAAACGGCGGGTTGCTGGGGAGCGGACGCAAAACGTTTTACACGCGAACTAGGCCGTCGTCTCAGGCAAAAGGGAGGGGGGGGGGGGCGCTCCGAGTCGTTTCTAGCGCAAAGGCTGTCCATGGTAATTCAGCGTGGAAATGCTGCGAGCATCATGGGCGCCTTTGCACCGGGGACGGCGGGGAGCGGTTTGTTTGTGTAAATTTTTAGTTTTAATCTTTAAGTTTACTTTCTATATACCTACATATTGTTATTCAATCAAATTAAATTTTATTTATTTATTAAAAAATATATCATATGCTATATTGTAATATTAAATTTAGTCATTGCACTGTCCGCTCATATCAGCTGTATGGGAATCATTTATATTTAGCAAAAAAAATCTGCAAAAAGGCGTCATTTTAATAAAAAAAAGGAAGTTTTTCGGGAAAACTCGTTATTGGCTCAATCGATTATGTTCAATATAATGTTCGTGGAAAGTATTTAAGCTATGAAACTATAAGGGCTTCTGCTATCTGTCGCAGTTGCATGGAGCGCGTGAGCGGGTTCACGAAAAATAGTATGAGCGGGCGCGGGCGACGGATTTTACATATAATGCGTGCGCCCGCTCCGTTCACCCCCGCGCCAGCTAGCGGGCGCCAACACAATTAGTCAATACTCTAATTTCATAATTATCAAATTCCACGAAGCATCTGTTCGTCATTTCATCTGAACTATTCCCATTATGCCCTAGGACTTGTACAACCCAACCCATCATCTTGCAGGTGGTTGTGGGGGAAGAGACGTCTGATTGCCGAAGGGACTGGATGCTCCATCTGTTGTACATACAGAACTATTTTGACATCGACTCGCTATGCATGCTTCATTCCTGGTAATAATCTTTTTATATATAATATAAATAAATGAGGGCAAACCTACACAGATCATCCTAGCCCCAAACTTTGGGTACTAAGGGAATATATACATACGTATATAGATAAATACATACTTAGATGTATACATATATTGGAAATTGTGACATATCAATGTCACAGTTTCCAATTGTTTGGAATGAAATATAATGCCCGTATTACAACAACGCTAAATGCAAACACGGTTTATAACATCCAAAACTCTCAAATTCAGGAACAAAAACTCGTGATGAATACACAAATAAATATCCTTGCCCAGATTCGTACCCAGGATCTCCTGCTTCGTAGGCAGAGTCACTACCGACTGGGCTGGGCTCGGAGGCCGTTACGTTAAAATAACATAGTTAATATAATTATATATAGTCCTCCACATCGATTTCGATAACAGCGACCTCAGTAATCAAGGGTTTTTCCTCTTATGAGCTCTTATGTGGCTGGCCAGGCCAAACTTGCTCACGCTCCTCTCACATTCACAGCAGTAGAGTTGACCGGCCGTGTTATATGTATATACACGTAGGAGAGCTTAGGTCTTTCCTTGCGTAGGTAGTTGGCGTTTTACGTCTAATGTTTTCCTCAAACAACTACATACTTAACTTAAAGAAATGTTTGTCAGCTTGAGTCAAGCGATGCCATATTTAAAGCTTTAGCAGCTACGGGGCAATTAAGCCCCGGATGGACAGACGGAGAGACCGATGGACACGGCAAATCTTCTTAGTTGTCTACCTACAAACCCTAAAGTTTAGGGCCTAAACCCTAAAAACGCTGTAATAAAACAGTGCAAGTCATTGGCTTTGAGCTTACAGTGGGACTAAGTCGATTTCTGTAAGACTGTCATATTTATTTATTATTTATTAAAAGCTCGTATAAAATAATCGAGGAAACATTTCAGGTTCTTGGCAGTAGAACTGCAAGTCACGATTGTGGGTGCAGCAATTTTCTTTCTTCTGAAGAGCACAAAGGCGCGACAAGCAGCTATCGCGTTTGTGGTGACGGTGGGCCTGGTCGCCCCCGGAGTCACCGCATTCATCCACGACCTCGATGCAGGGACCCTCGTGACGCCCGAGTAAGTTGATGTCAATTTTCTTTCTTCTGAAGAGCACGAAGGCGCGGCAAGCAGCTATCAGGCTGGTGGTGACAGTGAGCCTGATCGCCCCCGGAGTCACCGCGTTCATCCACGACCTCGTGATGGCCGAGTAAGTTGATGTCAATTTTCTTTCTTCTGAAGAGCACTGAGGCACGGCAAGCTGCGATCGGGGTGGTGGTGGCGGTCGGCCTGGTGACCACAATGCGAATTTTAATTCGTTTGTGGTGAGCGTTCCGACTGAACGTCTAGCGACCTTCAACTAGGAGGAGTTTCGGTAGAAGGGTGTTAAGGTTCCGCGGTTCCGAGGCCGGCTTCCTCGGCGGGGTTGCGAAATGCATCGCAACCATAATGTGATTTGAAGTGTTTAGTTTTAAAATATATTGGTATAATATTTATGTTAGTTTTAAGGTATATATTTATGGGCCATTAGTTGCCTGAAATAAAGATTTTCGTTTAATTTCATAAAATAATACCTAATATCCATATATCCAACGGGGAACACCTTTTTAACCCTTTTATTGTGCCTCTTAATCATTTGGTATAGTTTGTTTAGTTTTTGTGGTACGAGTAGATACTGACTTTAAAAAGCGGCTGAAAGTTGAATGTAAGATGGTCAACTATTGAAATGTAGGTGGGTATCCGCTCAGCGTTAAAAGTAACTATAAAAATATACAAAGAACTTATCATTTGTGATCGTTATATTTGTGGCATATTGTAAAAAGAAAACAAATCAGGTATATCGTATCTGGAGCAGTCCAAACTTCGTATGGTTTGAAAATTATTATTTTTTCATTTAAAAACAATAGCTGAAATGTAATGATGTCGTATAATTTTGGTATCAACTCAGAAAGCCCTTCCATACAAAATGATAACACATGATGGGTTTCTGAAAAAACAAATCTCAGACAAAAAAAAAGACTCAGCACTTGACATCAGGGATTTTTTTAGGGAACTGCTGGTCAAAAATTTTGTTTTCACCTTTAGTTAGTTAGTGCTTCTGGGCATTTTCCGCAAATCGACAATCATTGTGCCTATTTTGCGTGAAATTGAGGTAGCGCTACTCTAACCACCTCACCTTTAGTATGCATGTGCCAAATGGCTAAACCACGCTAAACTGTACATCGATTTGCGGTTTTTCTTTGAAATTGGCCTCGTCCCGGAGTCACCGCGTTCACGGAAAACCAACAGCTTAAGTAACTAAGCCTAAGTTAAACAAAATATGTATCAGGGATACTAATTACCTGGTTTCCACAGACGGGATATAATAGTACATTATGATACAAGTGTGCTAAGTTGGTCATTACACACGAGGCGATATTGTGCGCGCGAGCTGCAAGCGAGCAAGTGTGTTGAAAAGGTATATACTATTACGACTATTACAGGCTAACACAAAACAATATCATTAAACATATTACTACGCCAAAACATACTACAAAGATAGAAAGAAAGAAGTAATTTGTTTCTTGCTATCCTAATCTTCTGCGGGCAGGGGAGCAAAGAAACTAGATGCCATGAGGTTTTTAATTATTGCGAGTGTCATTAGATGTAAATCCAGTTGATCGTTGCTATGACACAGTTCATTAATCGACTTGGAAGCTCGGATAAAGTACTTTAGAGTATGTTTATGTATCAGATTTTGTCAAAACCCGATTTCCGGTAAGTTTTACCAGTTTTCACTAAACTGCCCGTAACTCGGAAACCAGAATCCACAAAGTGGACCTTTATACTAAACTTGACCTTGACTATAACAACCAATGTTGACAATATTGACCCATACAGGGTGCTCAGTAATTAATGGATAACCTTCTAACCACCGACAGGGCACCTTAGGAACCATCCTATATACCCCATCCTATCTGGACCACCAGATAATGCACTTATACTTTAGTAAAAGTTTCGTGGTTTTCGAGATAATCGAACTTTTCTGTCTGTTTTAATTGTTAGCACCTTACTGCACTTTAACCACCATCTAGGCCATATCTTTATTTGTAAAGATGTAAATAGCATGTTGGCATGTTTGTAAGGGTCAGTTCATAACTTTCACTTTTATTCTTACTCTGCTCTGACTATAGATAAAATATTCCAGGGTGGCTCTAAGGAGGTACGTGGACGCCCCGTGGTTTAACAAGCTGTACAAGCGCGGACACACTAACCTTCTGTGCTACGGTCTCGGCCTGGCGCTGGCCTACCTCATCATCAACCTCGACAAGAGCGACTTGGGAGCGGAAAAATACAAGGTTTGTATTTTTTCAAAACTTTCATTTTTGATACAAGCCTTTATCGCTGACCGTAAGGAGATATATACACACACCAATAATTATACATTTTACATGTAAAACTACAATTTATTTTTAAATTAAAATAGAACCAGGTAACAACTAGTACCTCCGTAGCATAACTTAAAACTGAATAAATATATGCCTCCGCCATTTTGAAACATTTGTAAAAGCTGAATCGCCAAAAAGTATATTTAATTAATTGAACCTGCTCACAAAATTTCACGAAAATCGGTTGAGAATTTGCGACCTGTAGTGGAGACCACAAATCATTTTTGTCCAAGCTGAAACGCTCGGTCAAAAGTCCTCTTTTCTTAGGAAATGCTGTGAAGATACTATTGTTTGTTTATGTCCATAGTATTTACAAAATCCCCCTTTTAAATCCACGTAAATGTGACGGACGAGATTAAACAACCGTGCATTTTAATTGGAAGGGGCGCGCAGAATAAAATAATTAATCTTTAGAAGTGTGCACGTATGGCCAGCAAATAACTCGACCGGTTAATTAATCAGAAGTACCGCGTGGTGTTCTGGCTGCTGACGCCGGTGACACTGGCGCTGGTGGCGTCGGGCGGCTTGTTCTATGGGGACGGCGCACGCGCACCGCTGCTCGTGCGGGCCCTCTACGCTAGCGGCGTCAAGCTGCTTTTTGGGTTAATCATGTGCTTCAACATATTTGTCTCAATTGTAAAGGTCGATGGTAAGTTGCGGAATTCAAAAATAGTAATTTTATTCACCTTCATCCTTCCCTCCATATTTTGGTTCACTTCGCACGATAAAGTAAATTTAACTAACGTTTACTACCTCCCTACCACTTTGTACTCAGTATCTACCTATGCATCATTTACCCTCCTTTGCCCATGGGATCAATATCTAAAAGTAAGGGTAACAGAGGTCCATCCCAAACGCTTAGGTATTCTAAAAGTTAAATTTCATTCAAATCCTTGAAAAAGGACAATTAACAGACAGACCAATGGACTGATAGGCCAATTCGAACGAACACTGACATCACTCATTAGGATGATATCTGAATGATGCCATTTAGTTATCGTGGGTCTTGCCACCGCCAATATAAGTACATGTACCGACACGTACAAGTGAAATTCACAATAACTGAATGGCACCTAAATGATGATGTCTGATGTCAGCGTACGTTTGAATTGATGTTGACTTTATTAACACTTTCATTGCCAGGCCAAAAACTCAAGTCCACCGCTGAATGCCGGCGTAAATACAAACATCTATATAAGACTCCCCCGTGGAGTCCAAACGCGCACTCGGCGAATAAACAACGCTGCACGCCAAGAACTCCGCTGGGGAGTTCATTTATTTCTATGCCGTATGCCGACGACTCCTCTAGGGAGTCCAGGGCTGTCACATAGGACAAAATTGCCAACGCCATGCATTTTTAGTTGCATAGTGAGCATAAATACATATTATATTAGGGAGGTATGTCGGATACCTACCTACTCTAAACTTTATTTACCTACTAGGCTAGCTATTAGTATAAAGCTAGCTGTAATCCTAAAAAACGAGGTATAGTGACAACCCTGAAAAATCGTAAGTTTCGTAAGAACTCGCTAGAGGAGTCGGATGGCATGGCCTTTAGTCATCCATAATTGTATAGTACGAACTCCCCTCGGGAGTCGCGTGGCATGTGAACAAAGTTTTCGAGAACTCCCTAGTGGAGTTCTTGGCAGTGAAAGTGTTAAAATGAAACAAAGCTTTTCAAAATTCAATAACGATGTGACAATATCCGTAGCAACGCTCACGCGAGTATTCGAGTGGAACGGCTGGACCGTGCTGCGCCGGCTCACCTACTGCGTGTACTTGGTGCATATGAGCGTGATCAGCCTGCTGGCGGGGAACAGCGCGACGACGGTGCACGCCTCACAGGGCGAGATGGTGAGCAACAAGCAACTTAAGTAAATTAAGAGCCTGTTTCTCAATGTCCAAGTAAAGTCCTGAATAAGCTATATGCTATGCCACTTGTCTGACGAATAGTCATCGTTGGCGTTTCACAATCTTCAAATAATCATAACTGATAGATAAATACCTTTAGAACTTAAGGTAGTTTTATCCGGCAGTTAATTAATTTGTAAATTAGCTGTCCAATACTTTACTCAGTCAATGTGAAACAGGCCCTGAAAATAGATGTTATTATTTATACCATTAACATAAAGTGCCATTATTTGACGCAGTCTATTTTAACAGTATTGTGAGGAAATAGCTTAAAATAGTACATTGTACATCAGAGCAATATTGTGAACATAGAAACCCGATGCCCAAAGGGCACAGGGTTTTTCCGACTAAAGTTTAAAATTTTAATATAGGATGGCCCAATAATATCTTGACAAAAATTTTCAAGTAATATTTTTCTTCCCTGTCTTTTACAAAATGCCAATTCAAGATTTTTCTCCTTTTAGCTTTGATACACAAACATGTGTTAAAATTATATGGCGCAGTTTTGAACCCGGGTATGTCCTTAAACTACATATATCCAAGAGAGAGGTATGGGTACTGTGAATGTCATCTTGGTTTGTGTGGAGGATGTCAATCCAGATCTAGAGCACAGCCCAACTGGGGAAGTACATACCTCCACCTTACAGAAAACCGCAGCCAAAGAACACTATAGGTATATTTATTTATAATATGTATCTTATATATAGATGTATATAGGTTTATGTATGTTATAGTTTGCGTATTCATACTACGGGTTTTCTAATTTTCATATTACGAGTATTTTATTATTATTGATTGCTCTCGTCCTACTTTTATGTGTACTTATCCAAAATTCTCTTATTGTTAATATTGATGTGTCATTCACCTGTTACTGTTTGATCCTTTCGCATTTTCTCAAAAGTTAGCTGGAAGAGATCCCTTTTAGGGATAAATTCGCCTTTGTACATTACATTACTTTTTTGTTTTGTTTAGCCTGTTTTATGTTAACCTGTTTATGTGCAGTGCAATAAAGTGACATACATATTTTGTATAAAAAGCAATTTAAACTATTTTTGGGCCAGCCTGTACGAATTGAGAAGTAGATAATGTAATGAATTTATGTTATACTTTTACAGTGGAAAACGTTCGCGCTAGTTGGGAGCGCGTCGTTTGTGATCGCCGTGGCGCTGTTCGTGGCAGTGGAGGCTCCGTGCGCTCAACTTGCCGGTATACTACTCCAACGGCTAGAGAAAAAACACGCCGACTAATCTGTTCGATAAATAACGACCAAGATAGTGTCATTTATGAATCATACTGGATCATACATACATACCTTCTTAGGGCCCATTATATTTACAAGAAAACTTGGCAGTCAAAATAAAAATCTGTGGTGAAGAAAATGAGGTTGGTTTTCTTGTTTTAAAATTGTACGAAGCAAAAGAATTGCAACTCATATCTTAAATCTCAATAAATACTAGGGATGTGCATGTACGAAAAAGTACGGGCGAAATGCACGCGCGAATGCAAATGGTAACAAAATTACATAATTTAGAATAGGTATCATTTTGACATTAGGGCTTGGGTATGACTTTAAGACTCAAGATTAAATGTTGATAATATATTATGTAAGCGAGCTTATGAAAAGTTATTTTAGTTAGGGATGATTTTCAGGATCGCACAGCCCTTCAGGCGCCCCAATACTAATAGTGGACGGCGTACGTGCCCGATTCCAAAGAAAAACCACAAATCGATGTACAGTTAAGCCATTTGGCACACGCAGTTCTTAAAAAAAAATCCCTTGGGAGGCGAGTATACCGAGCCATCTTTTTTTGTATGGGTTATTATTAAAAAAATGTCTCGTGAAATGGCTTGATGAAGCGATTCTAAAAATATACCACATCATTACATTTCAGCATTGTTTCTTTTAAATTAAAACAAAAATAATTTTAACACATACCAAATTTGGGTTCCTCCAGATACGATATGGCAATGTTTTTTTTTTGTAAAGTATACCACGAATGATACGTGTTATCCTCATATCTAACCCCAAGAAAACAATTTTCAAAATAATTTAATTTAGATTATTAAATTTTTCAATACTACAAAGTGACAGTTCTACTTCAGTACCTATTCTATTTTACGAGACATGGAACTGTACTGCAGATACGGTACATATTAATCGTAAAATGATACGTAATATCCATAATATCCAACGGGGAATACCTCTTTAACCTTTTAACTGCGCCTTTAACTTTGAGTCACTCTTTTAAGTCAGTATATACCACAAAAACTAGACAAACTATACCAACTGATGAAAAGGCGCGCAGATTAGTACATTACGATACAAGTGCGAAAAATAGGAAATTCGAAACGAGTGGCGATAAATTAAAACACGACCGAAGGAAGTGTTTTAAATCGACACGAGTTGCGAATTACCTATTCGCACATGTATCGTACAACGTTTTACAGTACATATGGCCGTTTAAATGTTCGACACAGTAACGTAATATGCTAATTTTCGCACTAGTGCGGTAAAGTAGCACCATATGTACTGTAAAATATGATACCACACGCGATAGGTTTCTGCAGGAACACAGGTTTTGTCAGACCACTTTTTTAACACCATACTGCGCACTCCCCACGCGGGCCCATCTTAGTAGGCCAGTATGATGGCCCATCATGTATAGGAGCCATTAGATAATGACTCTTTATCTACACACATATCATAAACCCTCTATGATGCCTCCAAAATCCGTAAATAATGGCCAACATTACGATAAACTGTTTTGTTACAAAAAAAATATTATCTGTGATGATGTTGTAATTGCTTCATAACTACATCAAAATCGATGTGGTTATACATTCAAATATGGAACATCTCAGAAAAAAAGCAATTCGATTTGATCTCTATTCTAATATCCATCGCGATGCCTTTTTGTTCGAAATGAAATGTCAATTAATTGAATTGAATTGTTAATTTTGACATATCTCGCATGTTAGTTTGTATCGAATGATACGGAAATAGGCCCCCGACTCTAGTTTGTCTGTGAATTTAAAAAAAACTACGAATGCGTGACATGCGTGAATTTTTTTTTTCATTTACCGCCATTTGACATACAGTTATCTTTTAATTAGTTAAGTATACAATGAATATGTTTTGTTGTTTTTAAAGTAACAATTGAAAAAGGTGCGTATAAAAACAGCGATAAAAATATTTCGGTGACGCCACCAAATATGCGCGAGTTCCGCCAAGAGAGCAAAGATGCTCAACGTTGGCTGTATTTTGTGTTAGTGAATATATCATAGAAAGTTTATAATGTGTGTGTAGATAAAATAGTGTATTATTAGGCATTAAAATACACGAGTGTGGGTTTAAGAAACGAGCTAAGTGATTTTCTTAAAAAGATCACACGAGTGTTTTAATGCCTAATTTTATTATGTAGCATACACATAAACTACTATTACGAATGGCCGTTGCCTTGCCACAAATGCAACTATGCATTTGTGGATGAGGGGTCACGATGACCTAAGCTGCTTGAAGTGCACGAGGCATTTTTTTATGGCGTGTTATTACGTGTTATCCTCATATCTAACCCCAAGAAAACAATTTTCAAAATAATTTAATTTAGATTATTAAATTTTTCAATACTACAAAGTGACAGTTCTACTTCAGTACCTATTCTATTTTACGAGACATGGAACTGTACTGCAGATACGGTACATATTAATCGTAAAATGATACGTAATATCCATAATATCCAACGGGGAATACCTCTTTAACCTTTTAACTGCGCCTTTAACTTTGAGTCACTCTTTTAAGTCAGTATATACCACAAAAACTAGACAAACTATACCAACTGATGAAAAGGCGCGCAGATTAGTACATTACGATACAAGTGCGAAAAATAGGAAATTCGAAACGAGTGGCGATAAATTAAAACACGACCGAAGGAAGTGTTTTAAATCGACACGAGTTGCGAATTACCTATTCGCACATGTATCGTACAACGTTTTACAGTACATATGGCCGTTTAAATGTTCGACACAGTAACGTAATATGCTAATTTTCGCACTAGTGCGGTAAAGTAGCACCATATGTACTGTAAAATATGATACCACACGCGATAGGTTTCTGCAGGAACACAGGTTTTGTCAGACCACTTTTTTAACACCATACTGCGCACTCCCCACGCGGGCCCATCTTAGTAGGCCAGTATGATGGCCCATCATGTATAGGAGCCATTAGATAATGACTCTTTATCTACACACATATCATAAACCCTCTATGATGCCTCCAAAATCCGTAAATAATGGCCAACATTACGATAAACTGTTTTGTTACAAAAAAAATATTATCTGTGATGATGTTGTAATTGCTTCATAACTACATCAAAATCGATGTGGTTATACATTCAAATATGGAACATCTCAGAAAAAAAGCAATTCGATTTGATCTCTATTCTAATATCCATCGCGATGCCTTTTTGTTCGAAATGAAATGTCAATTAATTGAATTGAATTGTTAATTTTGACATATCTCGCATGTTAGTTTGTATCGAATGATACGGAAATAGGCCCCCGACTCTAGTTTGTCTGTGAATTTAAAAAAAACTACGAATGCGTGACATGCGTGAATTTTTTTTTTCATTTACCGCCATTTGACATACAGTTATCTTTTAATTAGTTAAGTATACAATGAATATGTTTTGTTGTTTTTAAAGTAACAATTGAAAAAGGTGCGTATAAAAACAGCGATAAAAATATTTCGGTGACGCCACCAAATATGCGCGAGTTCCGCCAAGAGAGCA